>NC_142937.1:79581693-79614193 GCF_046866305.1 Octopus bimaculoides | reverse complement strand
TGCAGAGGAAGAATAGATTATTTAAACAGAAACTTTTTAATGATTCCACAATACTGTCATGCACAACTTCTACAACAACCAGGTCAAATTTTGAAAAGTCTCCCAGCTTGCTCAAGGGTTCATTGTGTATATCTTGAGTTTTTTTTTGTGAAATCAATCATGGAGTCTTAGAATTCAAGCTATAAATCAGTCACATAACAGGAATATTTGGAATTAGGGTCTTTGATTTTCTGAAAGACTGTCAGAAAGTGTTACCCAGTGGTTTTGTATTTGAAAAGATGCAGTATTCTGGGTTTGTTTTGTTGTTCAATATTGACGGATACAAACAAAGGAAATATGCACTTGGTCACACTCAGCAGTTATGTAGACAAGACTAAAATGATGTGAGGGATCAAGACAAACAACAATACTTGGAGAGAGAGATTTGTCCTAACAAGATTTAGATGTCACATTTACCTGGAGAAAATGGTTATAATCTGTTATTCAATATTTCAAACAAGAAAATAGTTTAAAACTCTGAACCTAACCTGTCAAGTGCTCAGTGACTGGGGATTGAGAACATTGAGGAATCCATTAGTGATATTAACACCTTGGAGATCACTTATATTAATCAGGTTGATCTACAGCTTGCATTTCTGGTCTCCAAGCAGTCCAGGCCTTGACTTGACAGTGAAAGATTGAAAAAAGCCTCCAGTAAATCTGTAAGCAAGGTTAGAAATCTCAATTACTGGGCACACTTTTCTGTATTACATTTCTGCTGAAGCCAAAGAAGGTGTCTTTACATGATTGCTTGAGTTGCTAGAAATAGCAGCAAAATCTCCCTTAAACCAATCCTTTTATTTTAAAAAAGAGCTCATTGAATGATGTAGTCCTGGGCTCCAAAAAAAAAAAAATAGAGTGATGATTATAGTTAGAATACCTTTGGTCATAAGTCTTCTTAGTCAGAGCTTACCTGGGACTAAACTATAACCTATCTACTACTTGGAACACCAACTGCAATGATATGGCATCATAAATGGAAAATATCTGTAAATTCAAGTAGACTAGGAGGCCTTAAATTCTTTCATCTGAAATCAACAGTTCACATTTAAATAAAACCTTTGCAATCATGTAACTGCCTCTCAAAAGACTAATCCCACTTCATTCTCCAAAACTTTTAAATGATACCTGCATGCATTTCTCTCTGGCGTCACAGATATGCAAAAGCCTAAGACCAAAGTGGATCACCCTCATCAATTCACTGATTCACCAACAAGAGATGCTGAAATACTACAATAAATAATACTCCTGAATATACACAGATGACATAAAAGGCATCTAGCACTGAAGTGTGAAGTTGATGCTTTAGTACCAAAGCTGGTTAAAACAAACGAAAGAAATACAACACACACACACACACACACACACACACACACATACATACACACACACACACACACACACATACATACACACACACACACACACACATACACACACACACACACACACTCAACTTTATTTTGAGAAACTGAATCTTCACAACTAAATTTATGATCTCCAGGAAAACCTAATTGTGTGTGTGTGTGTGTGTGTGTGTAACTGGGCTTGAATTCACTTCATAATATGAGGGGAAATGGGTTGCATTCTTTCTAGATTTTATCCAATGTAATGATATTTCTTTAAACAAACCTTAACAAATAGTAAGCATTGTACATTTATTTCATAGAAAATGGAAATGTTTTCAGTCTATTTGATAATATTGGTTTTATTTCCATTTTGTAAAGATTGTTCCAAGAATGCAGTTCTCTAACTTCTATTGGAAACCTCACTATTCCACAATCACTAATTCTTTTAAGTTTAGTTTTATATAAGTTTAGGTTTTGGGAGTATGTATGTGTGTGTGTGTATATATATATATATATATATATATATATATATATATATATGTATATATATATATATGTATTTGATAAATAAATTCAAAAAGGGATAAAACTCTTTTACAAGAAAAACAACCAACAGAAGGCGACCAACTTTCTTTGGTCGCCTTCTGTTGGTTGTTTTTCCTCGCATTAGGTACTAAATGTGGTTATTTTGAGAAGTCCACTGTGTGGCGTTTTTATTTTCTGTAATAATGCCCTTTATATAAATATATATATAAATGTATGTATATATAATATATATCATCATCATCATCGTTAATGTCCACCATCCATGCTGGCATGGGTTGATATATATTGGGTGATCCCATAAATAATGCAGTTTTTTTATACTTCTTTATACTTTCAAAATTAAGATCAACAAAGTCCTTTTTTTATCTAAAATATACTCTCCTTCATTTTCTACAATGTTCCGTTAGACTTGAAAGGTCCCTCTTCCAAAATTCACTTGTTCATGACAAAAAATACTCCTCCAGTACTGTTCTGACTTCATCTACAGAATTCATATTTTTTCCATTCAAATGATTTTGCAGACTGTGGAATAAATGATAATCAGATGGGTCAATATCCAGCGAATATGGTGGGTGGGGGTTCATTTCCCATTGAAACTGTTCCAGCTTTTTGAACATCATACTCGCTGTATGAGGCTGAGCATTATCCTGATGGAAGAAAACCTTTCATTTGAAACTCAAAACGGTCGTTTTTTCTTCTAGCGCTGACTTAAGCTGCTCAAAGTGCTCTCAGTAGATCTCCTTTGTTATCGTTTAGTTTGGGTTTAAAAGTTCAAACTGGACTAAACCTTTCATATCCCACCAAACAGATAACAACACTTTACATGGGTGAAAACCTTCTTTAGCCTGGGATGCCAGTGTTTCTCCTTTCCTTACCCACTGTCTTTGGCATTTGACATTTTTATAGAGAACCCATTTCTCGTCACCAGTCACTATTCGTTCCAAATCATGTTCATTCATGAGATATGACAGCGAAGAAGAGCACACATTCACTCTCTGCGCACGATTAGACTCAAAAAGTTTGTGAGGAACCCATTGACCCAATTTGCTGACTTTTCCAATGGCATGCAGGTGTCAATGAATGGTTGAATGTCCAAGTCCATGCTTCTCTGCTAGTTCCTCAACATTTATGATGGGATTTTGTTCCACCAGGGTTTGCAGGATGTCCTTATTGAGCTCTAAAGATCTTCCAGGACGAGGCTTATTTTCTAGGCTGTAGTTTTCGGCTCAGAATTTCTGGAGCCACCATTGACACTGGCTTACAATTATTGTCCAATCCTCATATACTGCATTAATTATCCTTGCACTTTCCATTGTATTGTTGCCTTTATTGAACTCATAAAGTAAAATATGCCAAATATGTTTCTTTGTCACTTCCATTATAACCTTGAAAAAATAACTGTTAAAATCGAACTGCACTAAGAATAAGGACAAGGTAAAATTACTACCTGCTTTTATAGCAAGTTGATGCAGGTAGTTTAGAAGGTGAGGGATAGATATTATTTAAAAAAGGTAAATGAGTGTTTTTTTCCAATGCAAACACCTGTAAACACGTTCATTAAAGGTGTTGACCAGTTTAAGTTTAGAAAAGAGAATAGATAGTTGCTCATCCATACAAAGAGGACAGAAAGATTTCCCTTTGTCATAGGGAAATGATCTTGATAAAATTTTCCAATTTAAAGAAAAATGTTTATTAGAGTCTTTAAGATGCCAATTTAGCTTACTAAGTCCTGTACAATTACACTTACGACTGTATTTAAAAGTGGAAAGATGGCTTGCGATATGGATTTTCAACTCGTAGAAGCCAATCCAGTATAAAAGAGTTCTTTAGATTCAGAAGTAATTTTGCATTGGTAAACAACATTTTTAATTCTGCAATTTCCATTGAGGATGCAAGTTTTATTCGGGAGATTACAGAATTAAAAATATTGTTTACCAATGCAAAATTACCTCTGGATCTAAAGAACTCTTTTATATGTATAAGTGTGTGTGTGTGTATGTGTCTGTCTGTCTGTATATGTGTGTGTGTGTGTATATATGTGTGTGTATATATATATATATATATATATATGTGTATATATATGTATATGTGTGTATGCTTATATATATTACTCAAAGAAATTCAAGCTTTGTCTGATTTTCACATTTTATTTACAATGTTATAATAATATAATATAAGATCATCATCATCATAATATAATATAATATAAGATAATATGATATAATGAAATGATAGAATATTAAATGTCCATTCTGATTGAACTAATACTTCCATGCATTAAACTATGCAGTCTTCAGGTTCATGTAGTTGTGCTGGCAGTTACAATGTGTTACTCATTATTAAAACTACCAGTAACAGAAAATTAGATATTTGCAACAAAAAATTTCTCAAATTCTTTAATACGTTTGGTAAGCTCGCAAGGAATGAAGCCAGTATGCTCCGATGGATGTGTAATGTCAGTGTGCATACTCAACAGAGTGTAAGTACCTTGAGAGAAAAGTTGAACCTAAGAAGTAGTGTGCAAGAGAGATGATTGCGCTGGTATGGTCATGTGACGAGAATGGTTGAGGATAGCTGTGTGAAAAAGTGCTACACCCTAGCGGTTGAGGGAACCTGTGGAAGAGGTAGGCCCAGGAAGACCTGGGATGAGGTGTACCAGTGGAGCACTAAGAGCACCGTTCAAGCATGATCGTTGCCAGAGCAATTGTCTGGCTTCCATGCCAGTGGCACATAAATAGCACCATTTTGAGCGTGATCGTTACCGGCGTCGCCTTCCTGGTACTTGTGCCAGTGGCACGTGAAAAGACATTCGAGCGAGATCGTTGCCAGTGCCACTGGACTGGCTCCTGTGCAGGTGGCACATAAAATACACCATTTTGAGCGTGGCTGTTGCCAGTACGGCCTAACTGGCCTTCATGCCGGTGACATGTAAAAGCACCCACTACACTCTCGGAGTGGTTGGCATTAGGAAGGGCATCCAGCTGTAGAAACTCTGCCAAATCAGATTGGAGCCTGGTGTAGCCATCTGGTTTCACCAGTCCTCAGTCAAATCGTCCAACCCATGCTAGTATGGAAAGTGAATGTTAAACAATGATGATGATGATGATGATGATGATTCAACGCAGAATTAATTACCTCTCATCTAGTCAAGAAATTTTTAATATAAATAAGGATTATTATAACTTAGTATTAGCTAAGGCAGGATATGCACAGAAAATTGAATTTGAAACAAATAAGAATAACCTGCAGACAGACAACCAGATAAATGATGACTTGTTTATAAATAAAAATGAACCAATAATTTGCATTGATAAGCATAACAATGGAAATTTAAAAGATCATTACAATAATAATGATAATTATAATAATAACGATAATAATAATAAAAATATGAATCCCAATCAACATGAATTCAAGTACAGACTGAATAAAAAAAAATTAATAAATACTTAAAACGTAAGAAGCATATTCCATACATAAAACATACACCAGATAGCAACCAAAAACACCTCAACAAACTTAATAATGATGATGATGATGATGATAATATTTGACTTATCTTACATTATGGCAAGCAGATAAGGACAAACCTTATCAGAGTAATCCATTCCATAATCGATAAACATTTCACTTCTCGTAAATACAGTACCATAATTAATAATAAATGAATAAGGATTGAATTTTCTATAACTAAAACCCTATTTAGGCATATATCATCTTCTAATAATGTTAAAATATTACACAAATTGAAACAATCCTGCTCCAGCTAGGAACACAAACACTATCCTAATAACCCAAAATGACAGGAATATTATACCTAAACTACACAAGAGCAGTAATACAAACACAACTAACACATCTAATAACGATCTAAATGATTTTTATGTGACTGTAGAGTTAAGGCAAATTATAAATTTAACAATTACTTTAAATGTAGAAACCTAGCATACCAGGCTACAGTTGAAGCTGAAGGTAAATATTTGTATTATGTTGGAGCCACATTATGTGAAACGTCGTATCACTAACCATGAAGCTTCTTTTAGAAGTACTAATAAAAGAAATAGCACAGGTCTTCGTAAATTTATCTGGAAACTTAGATAAGTAATACAACTGGAAAGTTCTAAATAATGTTCTACTCTACAGACCATCAGGCAAGACATACTCGCTCTGTCTGGATGAAATGTATCACATCCTATTCTCTAAGCATAATCTCTTAAATGATAAATCTGAAAAAATTTACCAATGTTTACATGCACATAAATATACTTTTATATAATTATTTTCCACTACATATTATTTCACTAAATAATAATAATAATAATAATAATAATAATAATAATAATAATAATAATAATAATAATAATATATAATGCATGGGATATAATTACTATATTATATTATATATAGACATATATTATATGTGTGGCATGTAAAAAGCACCCACAACACTTTCGGAGTGGTTGGCGTTAGGAAGGGCATCCAGCATTCTCTTGGCTTACCAGTCTTCAGTCAAACTATCCAACTCATGCCAGCATGGAAAGCGGACGTTAAATGATGATGATGATAATCCATTCCAATTATGCATACATTCCATCCTAATCACATCTCTAATAAAAATCCTGCTTTTTAATGTTCAAGTAGAACAATTAATATTTAAAATACCATCTACATATTATTCAATAGCCTTTTTTCTTATTAGATGCATAACTATAACCCCCATCATTTAATCCCAAACTTATCTTAACATAATACAATGATATATAATATCCCCTTCATTGCTAATCCCACTATACTTTTATACTCCATATAAAACACCATAGCCCCTATTTTTATTCCCATTCTTTTAATTAACTCACCAATATTCAATTTTTATTTTGTACTCTAAAACTTAATCCCAAACTCTATTATCAATTTATTCTTAACTCAGTGCAATAATATATAATATCCTCTTCTTGGTCAATTCCACTATTTATTACTACACATCAATAGATGGATGTACTAACATTGAAATTACAAATTATATATTAGTTCTCTGCAGCATATTCAATAATCCACAACTTGTACTTTTCCTTATTAAGGATACCCATATAACCCACATTTTAATATGATATTAGCATGCTTATTTATTAAAATAATGATGATATGCATATAAACCAACATTTTATACCATGATATTAATATAAGTTTATTCCATAGATCTCTCAAATTTTAAATTATAATATTGAAATATTCTAATACCAACTTATCCCAACTTTATACAATAATCTATATTTATTTCATTGTTAAATGGAATATACATACATTCCACTTTTACACAATTACAACCATTATATTATATTGCAGCTAAGTTCCCGCCGTTTTTTAAAATTTAATTTTTTTTAAAAGTTTAATAAAAAAAATAACAACTAATTGATCAATAATGTATTCACCCTTGTTGTTTAAAGTATCTTCCCAACGTTCAACAAAATTTTCAATCCCTCGCTGGTAGAAATCACCCGATTTTGACTTGAAAAATTGATCCGACCAAGGTCTCATTTCTGCATCAGTATTGAACGAAACTCCGTGCATAGCATTTGAAAGAAATTCGTTGGTGCCAAATCAGGAGAGTATGGCGGGTGTGGCAGCACTTCCCAGCCATGCGTTTGAATGGCTTCCTTGGTCGTATTGGCGATATGAGGGCAGATTAAATGCTTTCACTAGGACTTTTATCTTCTATTTTCTAAAATCTTATAAACCAACATCAATAACTATTGAAACCTTTAATCTGTCTGCATATGCACCTAATATACATACATATACACCACGTGTATATATATATATATATATATATATATATATATATATATATATATATATATATATTATCCACAAATCTTATAAATATACCTATTTAGTAAAACAAATGATAATTTTTTTTTTATCGTAATAAAACCCTAGAGAAAAAAAAAATTTAACCACACAAACCAAGGGAGATTACTCGTCTTACAATTATACTTTACTAAAATGTAATGAATTATAAAAACTACCTGACATTTAAAAAAATATTTTCACATAGACATGTAAATTCCTCTCAGAAGTAAGTGCATTATAATTCTTATAAACCTAATACTTTTTCTCTGAACGATGGAAAGTACGACTTAGTCCATTGAAATACGAAATAATAATAGTTATTATAACTTTTCTCCAAAATACATTCTAAAATAGTATCCTAGTATACAATATGAAATAACTTATCTTTTTTTTTTCTCTTCTATTTCTTAATCTTTTTTGTATCTTATACCCCACATAAAAAATTATTTGTTTCTTCTCCCACTTTTCTCCCACTTTGTGACATTTCGTTATTTTTTCTCCCCTCAAAAATTCTATTTCTCTTCATATCCTTACTTAATTTTTTTTCTCATAAATATTTAAATTCCTCTCTGAAGTATGTAAACTATAATTTTTCTCTGAATAATGGAATGTATACATTAGTACATACAAATGCTAAATAATTAATAGTCATTTTAGTATATAATATCGAATTATTTTTCTCTTTTATATTCCAAATCATTTATGTGTGTTCCCCTCCCCCCCCCATCAAAAATATATTTCATCTCTCCCTTTGTCTTCAATACTCTTAACAGCCTATAACATCCCTTATTTTAATTAAACGATTACTTTATGTCCCCTAACACTTTTAAGTCTCTTTTTCATATACATTATAGCTGTTCAGCCAGATTTCATTAGGTAATATCTCCCTACACAACTTCAGCATCCTAATAAATTATTGGTTGCATTATTTGAATACTGAAAAATACAGTCCTCATCTGACTTATTTCGTTGCTCACCACCTGAAAGTAAACATCCACCCTAATGATATCCAGCCATAGTGTGGGTGTATTTTACATCTAACATTGCTTGAATAGTGATGATCTGAACCTAATGGCTGGATTGAAACATTTCTAGGATTCTCTAATTTTTATTTCTTTTGTTGATTCTGTTCATTTAATTCTCAAATCTTTTATGTATTACGTTTTCATCGTTATACAGACAAAATTAACTAAGTATTCACTATATTTCTTCTCCATTTTCTTATATTATATTAACTTTACACATTATTGGACAGTTTATCCATATATATTGTGGAACTTTCTCTCAATATATTTGATAACACCAGTTGATATCCAGATTTTATTATTTTTTAAAAATCTCTTACAAGGAAATTACATCTTCAATATTTGAAGATATCTGGCTAGTAATTATATATATATATATATATATATATATATATGTGTGTGTGTGTGTAAATATATATATATATGTATGTAAATATATATATATATATATATATATATATATATATATATATATATCCCTCTCTCACTCTCTGGGAGAGAGGCACAAGCACATACACAGACATATACACACACAGCAGTAACTTCCGCCTACCAAATTCAATCACAAAGCTTCGGTCGGCTCGGGGCTATAGCAGAAGACACTTGCCCAAGGTATATATATATATATATATATATATATATATATATATATATATACATACATATAATATATATATATATAAATTCTATGTCTTTGTGCAGCTGAAGATTGCTCTGCATTTTAAATTGATGTAATGATTACATTGTTCAATTAAATAGAGTTGCATGAAACGATCGTACTGCATTACCTCTGGATATTCTTGTTGCTTATTTTGATCTTATACATATATATATATATATGTGCATGAGAAGGCCCGGCAAGCCAAGTGAGACCATAATCCAAGGCCTCTGCCATGCGTGTAGCCAGCCCACTTATTCGTACTTATTCCCTTCATTGGACACTAAACTCCGCTCGCGAAGACCTGTTGAGGCAAGTGAAATCAAAATCAAACTAAATTCGACGACTGGCACCTATGCCAACGTCTCCTTCATTGGACACGAAACTCGGCTTGCGAAGACCTGTTGGGGCAAGCGAAAGTGAAATAGTGATGGCACCTGTACCAGTGGAGCACTAAGAGCACCGTCCGAGTGTGATCGTTGCCAGAGCAGCTGTCTGGCTTCCGTGCAAGTGGCACGTAAATAGGACCATTTGAGCGTGATCGTTACCAACGTCGCCTTCCTGGGATCTGCAGTGTGTAGACATAGAAGTCTTCAAAAAACGTGTAGACAGTTTTTTTATCAGCAATTCTGGATGAACCCCCATCGCAGCAGGAGACATAAAGAAGAGTGGCAATGTCCAACTCACTACTTCACCAGAAGCAATACTGGGAAGATCGCAGTAAAGGCAGTGCACCAGAATGGCCTCAGCTTCTGGCTGAAACCCATAAAAGATAAATATATATATATATATATAATAATAATATAAGTAATATATAAATATATGCATATATCCATACATATATGTACATACCTACATCTATATGTATACATACATGAATTATATATATAAAGGCACATGGCTTAGTGGTTAGGGCATTCGGTTCACGATCATAAGGTCATGAGTTCAGTTCCCGGCGGCGCATTGTGTCCTTGAGCAAGACACTTTATTTCACGTTGCTCCAGTCCACTCAGCTAGTAAAAATGAGTAGTACCTGAATTTCAAAGGGCCAGCCTTGTCATATTCTGTGTCACGCTGAATATCCCCGAGAACTACGTTAAGGGTACACGTGTCTGTGGATTGCTCAGTCACTTGCACGTTAATTTCATGAGCAAGCTTTTCTGTTGATTGGATCAACTGGAACCCTCGTCATCATAACCGACGGAGTGCTCCTTTCCTATATATATATATATATATATATATATATATATATATATATATATATAAAGAACCGTTACTCTGAGTTTATATATATATATATATATCTGGTTGGAACAAAATTTTGTGCAGTTTTGACAAAAAATTGAAAAACAATATTTAAATATTTGTGCATGCCCTTAGTCAACCACATATGTCCCATTTTGTTCCACCATCTTTTACCATCTTTGAACCAGCTTCATGATCCCATCCTCCCAGAACTTGATATAAATTTTGGGTGATGAGCTGGTCTGAGTGGTTTCTACAGTCTTCCAAAATTGAAGTTCTTCCTATTAAGAGAATTTTGTAGGGATTGAAATAAATGCTCAGATGGAGGTGCAAGGTCAGGTGAGTATTGTGTGTGTGGTAGGACATCCCAGCCAACCTGAAAGAATTTCTGCTAGGTCTACAAGGAAACATGAGGTCCAGTGTTGTCCTGAAGGAAGACAACACCCTTCCAGTTGGATGTTTTTCGTTGATTGCCACCTTTAATTTGTCTAATTGAGAACAATAATTGTCCGAATTCAACATCTGATTTTGTAGGAGCTCATAACACACAATGGCTTTCCAATCTCACCAAATAGAGAGCATCCCCTTTTTCTGATACTGACTGGTTATGGAGTGATTAAAGGTGGTTGATTTCATTCACTCCAGGAGGTTTATTGCTCCACATTGTTGTAAAGAATCCATTTTTTTTATCACCTTTGATTGTTGTTTTAAAAAATGGATTGTATTTACTGCATTTGAGCAGAGAATTGCAAATGGAAATGCAGTCCATTAAATGTTCTACTGTTTAGTTATGAGGCACTCAAACATCATAGTAATTCAGATATCCAAGTAGTTTTAAATACTTTATAACACTCATAAAGATTTGTGGAGTACTTTTGTCATGTCTTGGTGTCCTGCAGCCTGGATTATTTTTTCTTAAATGTTTCAATTTGATCATTATTGGTGACTGCAAGCCTGTTAAAATGTTCACTGTCTTCCAGATCAAAATTTGGACTCCTATCACTTATGAACAGTTCACTCAACTATGATACTATGATACATAAACTGTAGATAGCTTTTTGCTGTTTGTACAATGTTTTTTGTTTGCTTATTTGTTTGTTTTTCCTTTCTGGAAATAAAAAGAGCATCAAATGATGAAAATGTATCTCATTTTTCAATGTAAGAACGGTAGGAATAAACTATCCCCTCCTTAAATATATAGAAAGATGTGTTGATATGTCACCTTGCAGAATATATATATATATATATATATATAAATAATTCTCTATCACTAAAATGTGACGAAAGGTACAGGGAGCACCAGCATTGCTAGAAATAAGAGTGAAAGATCTCTTTCACCTACAAAAGCACATTTTCTATTTACTGACAGGGGAGACAACCTCCTCACCACACTCCTGCTCCCTGCACCCATCATCACATTTTAGTGTCATTGAATTATTTCCTTTTGGTTTTGAATTGCATCTGACCACCTTCATTATTTGATACACACACACACACGCACAATATGCTTCTGTCATGTGAGAAACAAAATCACATGTTTAAATGCCACCAACTGAAAACAGTGCAAACTTTTGTTCCAACCTGATATGTTTGTGTGTGTGTGTGTTAGTCTTAAACAAGAATATTATTGAAAGTGACCTTGAAGATTTGGCCAGCTACATGCATACATATATATACACATACATAGGTATGTGTATGTATGTATGTATGTATGTGTGTATGCATATCATCATCGTTTAACGTCCGCTTTCCATGCTAGCATGTGTACGTATGTACAAGTATGTATATGTATGTGTGTGTGTATATGTGTGTGCGTGGTGGGAAAAACTACAAGTGAGGTTGTATCTCTTAATCATTTCTTATAGTCATTCTTAAAAGCCCTCTCTCTCTCTCTCTCTCTCTCTCTCTCTCTCACTATATTTTATCATTTTTTCTGTCTTCCTTTTATTTACAAAATGGATAAACATTCAGAATTCATGAAAATATTAATTTTTGTATTGTATGAATTGTTGTTGTTGTTGTTGTTGTTGTTATTATTATTATTATTATTATTATTATTATTATTATTATTATTATTATTATTATTATTATTATTATTATTATCATTATTATTATTATCATTATTATTATTATTATTATTATCATTATTATTATTATCATTATTATTATTATTATTATCATTATTATTATTATTATTATCATTATTATTATTATTATCATTATTATTATTATTATTATTATTATCATCATTATCATCATCATTATTATTATTATTGTACTTAAGTATTTACAGAGTAACAGGAGAACAGTTTCTTTATTTTTAATTTGTTTGTTTTTTTATAAATTTCTTGAAGGTTTTGTTGTTATTCTACTGTTTTGTGTGTGTGGACAGTTTGATATATACAGTAAGACCATGATATACAAGTTTATTTGTTCCCGGAAACTGCTCATAAAGTAGAACAATAATTTCCCATAGTAGCAATGTTATAAATCGTAATTCATTTCCAAAAATATATATTTTTTACCCATGAAATTTGTAATACTTGTAAATAAATGGCAATAAAACAACTGTAAAATGTCAAGAATACTTTATGTAAAGTAAAAAAATGTCAAGATCATTTATAATAAAAAAAATATTATTAATTATAATCATTTTCTGAATCACTTTCACTTGCACTGGACTCACGCACACCATCACTTGTAGATGCGATCACCAATTCACAAGCACTCATAGACAGATTTGTAGATTTCTTTTTAAAAGATAAGTCTAGAGTTTGTTTGTTTAGAAGAAACTTTTTGTTTACTCTCTATAAATTTCTCAGTAACATGCAGAAGTATTTGTTATGGTAGTAGAGACTTTTGCACTTCATTCAAAATTTGAATCTTGTGCTTGAAAAATAAAAGCCATATACTTATTTCTTTATTGCCCACAAGGGGCTAAACATAGAGGGGACAAACAAGGACAGACAAAGGGATTAAGTCGATTACATCAACCCCAGTGCGTAACTGGTACTTAATTTATCGACCCCGAAAGGATGAAAGGCAAAGTCGACCTCGGCGGAATTTGAACTCAGAACGTAACAGCAGACGAAATACCGGTAAGCATTTCACCCGGCGCGCTAATGTTTCTGCCAGCTCGCCGCCATATACCCAGGATCTTGTAAAGGGAGGTATTACTGCTATTCATCTCAACAATTATTAGCTTGGACAATTTAGGTTTGAAAATGTTATCTGACCAGAAACCATATCTGACCAGAAACCATTAATTTCCAGAAGCAAGCACTGCAAAATTAAATAATAATAATAATGATTTCAAATTTTGGCACCAGGCCAGCACTTTCAAGGGGAGGTGAGGGTACATTGAATCTAGTATTTGGCTGGTATTTATTTTATTGACACTGAAAGGATGAAAGGCAAAGTTGACCTTGGCAGAATTTGAACTCTGAACATGAAGACGGATAAAATACTGCTAAGCATTTCGTCCAGCATGCTAATGATTGTGCCAGCTTACCTTCTTAATCATAATAATAATTATAATAACAATTTCAAATTTTTGCTACAAGGTCAGCTTGGGAGAGGTGGGGATGAGTCAATTACATCGACCCCAGTGTTCAACTGTTACTTATTTTATCGACCCCAAAAGGATGAAAGTCAACCTCGGTGGAATTTGAAGTCAGAATGTAGCAACAGGCAAAATACTGCTAAGCATTTCGTCCAGTCTGCTAACGAATCTACCAGCTTGCCACCTAATAATAATAATAATAATTTGGTAGGCAATTGATCCATTATACTGCTGATATTTATTTTCTTGCTCCCATGAAGGTTAAAGAGGCTAAATGAGCGCTTGTAGATTGGAATTTCAATCATAGAAGGTTCCGACTTCTTTCTGAAGGCTTTTGAACTGAGACTCAACAATATCTGGTATTGCATTGCTATAGAAATTACAATGGTGATGATAGTGGTGATCATGACAATAATAATCCTTTCTACTAGAGGTACAAGGGCTGAAATTTTATGGCAGGAGGCAAGTTGATTACATCAATCTCAGTACTTGAAAAGCAAAGTCAACCTCAGTGGAATTTGTGTCCAGAGCATAAAGACAAAAGAAGTAGGCACAGACCCAGAAACATTGTAGGATGTGCAGTCAATTCTCTTGACCCAGTACTTGACAGATCTATTTTTTCAACCTTAGAAGGATGAAAAGTAAAGTTGACTTCAGCAGGATTTGAACTCTGAATGTAAAAGTTCAAATGCTACCAAAGTTGATTTTTTAAACAACAACAATAATAATTTATTAGATAAAAATTTTACTTGTATAAATATAAGCAAAATTGTTTGAGTTTACATGTATTAAATAATTTAAACTAGAAATTAAAACTACTTTTTGCACCCTGACAACTTTCTGCTATGACAACTGTCATAATAATAATAATAATAATAATAATAATAATAATGATGATGATGACATCTTACTTTGACATTTATAGAGCATAGATAGCATTAATTAACCACAAAGCCAACATCCCAACAAATGAATTGCATAGCTGATGTGTTACCAGAATTGAATACAGAAGAATGTGGCATGAGAAACTATTTTTGAAAACAAATCCTGTGTACACTATGTTTCTTGCAATGATAATGATGTGATATGATATTTATGATAATTATGAGATCATTTTTCTGTACAGCTTAAATTATAAAATTCTTCTCCCTTTTATGTGCTACAGGGTCAAAAGTAAATTACACCTAGTTTGTATACTGTTGCATAAAATTTAATTTTTTGTCTATTTTCCTATAGGGCAAAAATAGTGAAGATATCCTTTAAACGAAAACAGTTTTTCATTCAGTTACGTCGAGAAGTGGTAAGTGATAAGTTGTTTCTATAAATATATATTAATAGGAAAAGGCATGACTGTATGTTTGACCATGTTTTAAAGAATTTGATCCCATTGTAAAAACCAGTGTTGTTCTTTGTAACTTCATGGCCCATGCAGGTAGGGCTTTAGCAAAGAGAGATTCATCAAGATAAGATATGATTGGCCAAAACCCTAATTGTAGTGCCCCAGTCTATGTATATTGTAACTTATATCTCACAGTGATTTGTCACTGTGCAAACTGGTAACTCTGACAAACAGTTTCCAGCATTCTGTAAATCTGTCTTAGTAGGTCCAGTGTAACTGAATGACTAAATTCACTTCACAACTTCAGTATCTTGGTTTCAATCCTGCTGCATAGCATCTTGAGTATGTCATTTTCTGTCTCCTCGGGTCAACCCATACCTTTTTAGTGAATTTGGAGAGATGAAAATTGTACTGAAGCCTATCAGTCTTGTCACACTAATAATACCTGAGAATTCCATTAAAGGCCCACGTGTCTGTGGAATATTCACACAATAATTTAGGAACAGGTAATACAGGTAAAAGAGTTGATCAGACAATTGAGATCTTCCACAATATCTGTTTTGAACCTTAATCAAGAATCTTAAGCCCTCAATCAGAAACTCTTAATGCTAATTTACTTTTGTACATAGAATCTTTTTATACAAAACTGCACAGATTCACACAAACTTGCAATGATTTCCATATTTTTGCTAGGTACAGTTCAAAGTATATCGTTTCTTACAAATTTTCTCATATCATATTCTTTTGCCTTTTGTGTGTACAATTGTTTTTTATCTGATATTATTTGGGGTTTTTTTTCATTTCTAGAATAATGTGTGACTTACCTAAATTTTCTCATTTTCATTTTAACTTTTTCAAATTCCTTTTGTTTCCAAAAATTTTTTGTTTTTATATGCTTCAGAATGATACAGTTGAAAATTTGATTGGTTTCAATATGGTCAGTTACCGCTCTTGCAAGAATCTGTGGAAGTCCTGTGTTGAACACCACACGTTTTTCCGTCTTCATGCACCAAACCCACCATCAAAGAAAATTTTTTCATTAGGTTCTAAATTTCGATACAGGTAATTACTTCAGTCTCTCATTCTCTCTCACTCACTCCTGAAGTCGGTTTCATGGTCAGCTGTATCTATGATTTGTGCTGTTGTGTATCAAACTGATTTCAGGATATCAACAACAAAATCAGCTTCTGAGCCTGAAACTTCTCCTCTTATTCTACAAATCAAAGGTTAAAAAATGTACATAAAAAATTCAAGAAAAATAGTCCAAATTACCTGATTATTAGATATCTTGCAGAACTAAAAGATGAATCATTTCAATTATTAGCTACATATTTTCCAACTTTCCTTTTCTGCATAAAACTGTTATTGGTAACTTAGTTAATATTCCAGGCCCATGACTATTGTGAGTTTGTATCCTCTTGTGAGTATTGCATTAAATCTCTAGGCAACAGATTCTTCTTGTATAAACTTTCATATCTATACAAGAAGTCATTAGTAACAGTACACATAAAATGCAAATGTTCATCATAAGTTTGTCTATTGGTATGAAAATTGCATTCTAAAATTTAACAAGTGTCTGTTGAGGAATGGCTTATTTCTCCTTAGTTAAATTGTTTAGAAATCTTTGAACCAAAGGGATAAGGTACTGAATCCCTAGGTTATGTGTTTATATTTTGATGTGGACATCGTGTTAAGCTCTTGAAAAGTTATTTTAATCTAACTATAAATTTTATTTCAATGGAAATAATCTGTTTCTTCATTTGCAAACTCCTGCTTTGAGATTTGGTTTTGGCTTTAGTTCTTCAGAAGTTTAAACAATCTGGTTCTTGGCTATTCTCCATTTCTTTTGTTATAGGACAGGAGCAAGGTGGAAGTTACTGTCATTACCTAATCAAAACATACCACCAATCTTACCCAGGTAACAAACAAGTGGGAAGATATGATTATTTTCAGACTTTTGTTACCTGAGTCAGCTAACAGTTATCAAAACTATGTAAATTTCTTGAACAGAACGAAATTTGTTTAACTTGCATGCAACTGTGTGTGGCAAAAACAGAATAAAAGTTCAAGCATTTTATCTTTGTAAGGTGTTACACTGTCTTGTTTTCAACTTCTTTTATGATTCTGTTTCGCTGTGTTCCTCTATTGTTTCCTGATTCTCTTTTAGTGGCAAAACAGAATATCAAACTCTAGAAGAAAGTAAGCGGCGAGCCAAAATTGAAAGGTCTTTCTCAAGGTAAGTTACGTTAATTTTCTTTGTGTTTTTATTTATTATTTGTATTATTTGCACAATTTGTCTGTTTTTGGTTTTTATTTGTGTGTGTGTGTATGTGTTATATGTATATAGATGTGTGAGAGAGAGAGAACGTTCTATTTATGTTGGTATAGAGCAACAACCAAGAATAAACTGTTTAGAAGGGAACCTCCTTGGAAATATTTAAGGTTATTATAAACAGCTGGTCTTCATGTAAACATCCGAACCATTATATGAAGGGAATTTGAGATCAATCATACCTGTATTACTTTTCAGAAGGCTTTTATTTCCCTATTAACAAGAATTCAGCTCATTATTTGAGATTGAACTGAAGTCAATATGTGAAAGTACTTTCAGTAAAAGACATATTAAAGCAATATATGTTAACTGGATACAAGTCTGCTTTACTTGGGATGGAATTGGAAAATAGCCTTCAAAAAGGTAATAACACCTTTCACAAAATTCTTGTTTAAAAATTCAGCCATTTGTTTTGTTTTCCAGAACAATTTAACCCATACTATCACTGAAATAATAGTGAATAACCACTGAAAATTTGAAAATAATTGCATTTAATATTTTTTAAGAAAAAGAATTAAATAAATTGCACTTAACCATTTGCCTGTCCTGTGTATTGCATGTCATATCCAGGACATATTTCTCTGGCGTCTATGCATCATATATGATGCACATTCCAAATATTTTTTTCAGCCACCAGGGTTAACTTGAGACTTATGAAAGGAAAGCCTTTTATTACTCAGAATGTATGAAGCAAGGGCCTACTAAAGATCTTAAAGCAAGTATGGATGTTTAGGATAAACTTATGAAAATGCTTTGGACAGACAAAGGGTTAATGCAAAAATAAATTTTAATGCATCATCTTTAGTGTGTGGAATAAACTTGCTTACCCATAAAAAAAAAATCTGTGTTAGGAATTCTGTTGATAAAAATCTCAGTTCTAATGTTTGCCTTGTTTTCTTATTTGCCAATTTGGTCCATAGCTTATTTTTCTAGTAATCTTCACCATCAAGCAATTCTAACTTTATTTTATAACGATCACTTTTTGTATTTTTTTGTTGTGACAAATCTACAGGTAGTCTTGTTGTTGAATGTGACTTTATTGTACCTGTGTGTTGTACTATAGAGAAGAAAAATATAGAAATAATAATACATTCAAAGTTTGCAATGATTTTAAACTTTAAATGGAAGTATTGTTTTATATATATATATATATATATATGTTCATTGTGTTTATTTTCCTCTGAAAATATTCTGTGCAAAAATAATTAAAAACATTTGTTAAGTATTTTGTGTGAAGTTTGAAATATGGACAATTGAATTGCTACAACCAAGCTACAGTGTTTTACGTTAGGAATGTAAAATTTGGAATTTAGCATATTGAAGGTTAGGTAATATAAATGAGGTGAAAGAAGAGGGCTTCACTTGTACTCCATTAGTGGGTTTAAAGCTAGAACACACACACTCTCTCTTTCTCTCTGTTCCCCTATTTTTCAAATATGGCTGCTATGTTTAGCAGGTTGAACAACCCTGTAAAGGCTCTCTCTTTGGAATTAAAATTCCTTGTTGTTGACAAGCAACAAAGATTTTGGCAGTCAATTGTAGAAATTTTCCTGCTATATTGTATTGTTTTAGTGGTTCAGTCATACTACACTTCTTAATTATGCTATGTTAATGATTGTTTTATATTTATTATGTCCATCATATTAAAACTGCTTTACTTTCACAAATTTCCACAAAATGTCTCAAGGGAATGGGGCTTGGAACTCTTACTTAGATGTTCCTTCAAGCCATACTTCTTCAAAGCACTTTTATTTTGAAAATGATCAGTAAAATATCAATTAGACAGCAAAAACTCATAATGGACAATTGTCTTCAAGTAAATGGTGCAGGATTCAAATTCTGCTCTCAACATCTCTCAAGAATTATCTGAGATTAGTCCCACTTGAACTTTTTCTTTGGAAATCAAACTGATCATATTAAACTGAGAAAATATAAGAGCCTTTCACTCTATTTGTTTCAATAAAGTAAATATTTGCAATTATTATTATTGAGTGAGAGAGCAGTGCATGCTATCAAAGTGGCACCGGGGTACACCTGTCTGATAAGGTTACACCAGGTACATGTACCACAACCATATAATGCATGACATAGTGATCTCATATCAAGATAACAGCACATAACCTTGCAAGTAGGATACAGTTAGAATTTTCTTCAGGTTGAGTAGCTCATCCTGCTCAAAAGGTCCGTCAATAAGAGTTGCTTAAGGATGATGAACAAAACACCCCTGTTTCCAAAGGTAGAGTATTCAAATTCCAAAGATTTCTTCTCAGCACATGACTATGATACTCACCTACTACTTTTGCTCCTCATCAGAGATACACACATTGTCAGCTCAACTGGTTACTGTCAAACCACTGACAAGCAAATCTGTGGTGTTGAACACAGAATTTGCTGTAGGCCATCTTTTACACCAAGACAAAACATAGACATGATAACACTTCCAATCAGTTGAGATCATGAGAACCACTCTCTAGTACTGCATCAGGGCATTATTGAGTGAGAGAGCAACATATGCTATCAAAGTGACACTGGGGTACAAATATATGACGCCCAATATACCCATCATGACTACCCGTCTGATAAGGATACACCAGGCACATGCATCACAACCACATGTGTGTAACATGATGATCTTATATCAAGACAAACAGTGCATGACCTCGCAGGTGAAGCCTAGTCAGAATTTTTTTCAGGTTTAGTAGCCCATCCCTCTCAAAAGGTCCCTGAATAAGGTCTGTTTAAGGATGATAAATGAAACACCCACGTTTCCAGAGGTGAATTATTCAAACCCCAAAGAATTCCTCTCAACACATGGCTATGATGCTCCCCCACTGCTTCTACTCATGATCAGAGATGCACATATCATTAGCCACTAAGGGACATGCTCAACTGGTTAAGGTCAAACAACTGACAAGCAAATCCATAGTATTGAGCAGAATATTTGCTGTACCAAATATGTGCCTTAAGTAGAAAAAATTATTATTATTATAATTAAAGGGCGAGTCCAGTTTCCTTCTTTAAAGAGAGCGAGCTGGCCAAATCATCAGCACACCGGCCGAAATGCTTAGCGGTATTTCGTCTATCATTACATTCTAAGTTCAAGCCGCTGAGGTCAACTTTGCCTTTGATCCTTTGAGGTCGATAAATTAAGTACCAGTTGAGTACTGGGGTCAATGTAATTAACTTAACTCCTCCCCCAAAATTTCAGGCCTTGTGCCTGTAGTAAAAAGGATTATTTTTATTATTGATGGTCATGGCAGAAGCGGTAGATTAAGTTTTTCCAAATTACTCCAAGGTCAACTTTGCCTTTCATCCTCTGGGGGTTGATAAAATAAGTACAGAGGTCAATATAATCGACTTACTCCTTCCCCGAAATTGCTGGCCTTGTGCCAGTATTTGAAACCATTCTTATTATTGTTTTCTTTTTAACAAAAGAAAAAAAATCATAGTGACATTGAAGTGGCCTACATATAGTAAAAGGAAGTATCAGTATTTTGAAAGGACAAGAAAAGTTACTTGTATTGTCCATTCAGTAGCTTGATTGTCCAACAATTGTTTTCCATGTTTCAATTTTAAATAATTATTTTAACAAGTAAAAGATTTATTTAAACAAAGAAGAATTTGTTTGTATTGAGATGGATTTCATGTTTCATACTTTAAATAGTTTTTATCACATTGTTTCTCATGTTAAATTTTTTTGCAATTATTTTTCTCAATTCCTTTATATTCAAATGAAATATTTGATTAGCTTTCCCTTTTCTTGAATTCAGAACTGATGGGATGCCGAAAAGTCCTTCCGAAATCTTCAGGTCTGCTGCTCAGATGTGTGTGTAATTTGTGTGATTGTGTAGGACCATAGTTCAATGCACTAGTCTAGAGACCCTGACAGGAAACTAAATGTTGTTGAGTAGTGGAAGGCATGACCTACTCCTACTGCCCCTCCTCCCTAAACAGCCCTTCCCTTCACACAAACAGACACACAAGCACGTGCAAGACATCACTCACATACACATGCAGACATACACATGCATCATCCAAATAAAATATCCTTCATTTCATGGTAATGCTACGACTGCATGTTATGAAACTCACTCTTCAATAACTCTGACCATTTGACACAACATCACCAACGTATCTAACTGAATTAGTTTCAACTTAAAATTATTCTCTATAAAACTAAAGCAACATACATTATTAACTGTAGTCTTCCTAGCAACGTTTGCTTTGATCCTCTAAATTTTAATAGCAATATAACTGATGTTACTAACAATGGTTCAGTAACCTTTAGCTGCAGATGATCTGCATTTAAACAGTAGCTGGAGACCATCTTCCCTATGGTTTATAGAAACACACACACACACACACACACACACACACACACACACAAAATATACAATTTTATCAATTGTTCTTAGTTCAGATTATTAAAACTCAGTCCATTCTTATGGTGAAAGCAGTTATCAGTAAAATTTGTAAGAAATTTCAGCTTGCTGAACTAATTGTCTCTCTCTCACACACACACACACACACACACACACACATTCATGCTTATATGCATGCACACAAATACAGATGCGTGTCTCTTTTAAGTTTAATGTAGCTTTAGGATTAAAAGAAAAATATAATATGGTTGTGTTAAATCTATAATATTACCTTATTTTTTTCAAACATGAATGCTTTTGAATTAAAAAAGAAAAATGTTTTATACTTACAAAACTAGCAAAGAATTCTTTGCTATTGAAATCCAGGTAAACTTTGAGTCACTTCATCAAAAGATGTGAACACTTTACTGAAAAATGCCAGATCCTTTAGGATTTTGCTTATTTTTCTAAGTCAGTAAAAAAAATTCTGAACAGTCAGAGAATGAAACTAGATTGATAGAACACAGCAGCATCACTTGTAACTGTTTTATTTTAAAATATTCCATTTAATTATATCCTATGCTCAATATTGTCATGCTCAATTACATTTATCTAAATGTTAACAAAATTATCAGTCTGAAAAAAAAAATAAAAGAAAAAAATTATCTAAAATTCTTTAGTTGTGGAAGTAGCAGCCAACTAGAACTTTGTGTATAAATGCACAATGCTAGATTGTTGTCTAAGAACTTGTCTGGCCGTGATAGTCACATTAGTTTCCTGCAATAGTGTTGTTGTTGCTTTAATGTAAAAAAAAAAAAAAATGTCTGGTGAAAATCTGTAGAATTTTCTTATGGTTTGTTGTGGCTGAACTGATAAAAAAATTCCATCAGCTAATTTCTACACAAAACTGAACTTACCTTTGGCTTATTCTGTTGCCACTGGTTTTATTGCTAAGTCACTGCAGAAATATTATTCTTGAAACCTACCATTTTTTGAAATCTTTCATGATTCAGGTTCCTTCGGTTTTTAGGCTCCTCTAGAATTTATTTGTTAAACAAATTTTTATTACAAAGTTTATTTAACAAGAGAATATCATTTATTTCTCCTGCAATATGAGGATTTCTCGATATTGTAAATTATTTTGATATTCTTTAATATTAAAAAAAATAATGATATTAATAGTCTCTACCAAACCTTCTACATCATTGCAAAATTAGAATTTAAGTTAGGTTTAGTTATTCTTTGTTAACCATCACCAATTACATATCAACTTAATCCAAACAATTATTAAACACTTTTCATGAGATTTGGAAACCAATAAAATTCAACATCTGTCACTTTTCTTGATTGCCATTCATTTTGTGATAAATATGCTGACAAGAAGTGGTCATACTGAATGCAAAATGCTTATTTCAGAAATCCTTTTGATATTAAACCGGACAGCAGAAGCTTCATTAAAACTATTAACAAATTGCTACATTTGAACGGGCTCTTCCTATACATTAAGCTTAGTTAACTTTGAATAGCCGACAGAGTATGAATGGTTGTGTGTGTTTTAACTCTAGATTGGCTGGGGATGTTCAGCTCAGTACTCTTCATGGCAGAAGCTGTCAGACTGTACATAAATACACAGGCATACATGCACACTTGTGCACTAACATTCATAGTTACATATATGCACTTTCATACATACACATGATATTTCTCATTGAGCACTATGGAAAATTAGACAATCACTAACACATACACACCCAACACTTCCTTTCTCTCTCTCTCTCTGTCTGTCTCTCTCTCTCTGTCTGTCTCTCTCTCTCTCTCTCTTTCCTCAATGTTGTTGTGCCATAAGAGTAGACATGCCTGGCCATCTTAAGCATGGGAGATTGGTTGAAGATTTCTTTCTGTTTGGGAGACTGGATGAAGATTTCTCTAGACAGGAGTGTGCGACATTCTACCATCTTGACAAAGACGGCATTCGCTGCTACCAACACTACGCTCTGGGGATTCTTCTCGATGCTGTTCCTCCTTCATGTGTGGATGAGTTGACTATCAAGAAAACAAAATAAAAATTTTTAAAAAAACAAAAAACAAAGAAAGAGCCTGAAAGAAATTCACAAAAAGAACAAAAAGGCAAAGCAAAAACTGAGGCGCAATTCGGAGCATGAGACAAACGCCACCGGCTGAGATCTCAACCAACACAATATGGCTGTGCAAGCAGAGATTGAAAGGGTAATTCCACTGCATGTAGCTGCAAAAACTATTCCACTGTAGCAGACAGCTATCAAAGCACACCTGATGTTCTAGAAACACTTGTTGTGTAGACCAAAATGTGTCCTAATGGCTACACCACTCAATCAAATTGTTAAGAAATTAGGTTTTAAAAAAAAGTCTTCTTTCAAATTATAAAAGTAAAAAAGAAAAAAAAAATGATAAAAGAGTTAATTGGCTTAATGATCTAGAAATTAAATCTTTGTCCTCATCCTTCCTATGGCCCTCACCCTTTACAACCCAATGTTAGCTTTAAAGATTTTTCACTGTATTTTTGTTTCTTTTCTTTTTTCCTTGAGTTTTTTTTTTTTCTTTCTTTTCTCAAATAGTCAAGAATTCTTCCTCTGATTCTTTTATGATTAGAATATTTGACTATTTGTTGTGTTGACCTTCATTTTAGTTCGTTTCCTGAAGATTTTTCAGATGCCTATTTTCTGCTCCTTGCCCAACCAACAAACATTACAACCATTTCACATGAATATCGTTATGCTAACAGTTACAATTACATACAACAGAAATATTATGACTCAGACATCCCTGTACACAGACATATTCAGACAGAAACAATCTTTAGATTTTTTTTTTGAGCTTTTCAATATATTTTTATTTTTAAATAAAGTAGAGTGATAGTATTTTAGAATATAAACAAAATATAGACTCTGATTAACTAAAACAATACATTAAATACCTTTCAAAGGCAGGGAAATCTAGAGATGACAAAAAAAAAAAAAAGCAATTTTTCCTCTTAGAGATACAGCTAACACAATTTTATAAGTAAAAGTATAAATATTATATAAAAAAAGAAAATGGGTTTTAAATTTTCATTAGCTTTGAAACTTAAGGAAATAAAAAGTTTATAGCCAAAATATAGGGAAGGCAATCATTTGTTTCAACTAGAATCTCTAATAAATCTACTTCTCTGAGTATTTACATCTACTTTAACCAAGAACTGGCAGATTTTATAGAACCATAATCAAATTGTCAAAAACAAATTTTTCAAATCCTGCAAAACAAGCAACTAAACTATAAACAAATTATTTTGTATCATTCTTATTCTCTCTCTCTATTACATTTTAAATTTACTAGTTTCATAAAATATACAAAGACAAGTTCTGTTTTAGTGTGTGTTTATGTAAGAGTCTGTATCTCTCTTTTACATGTGTGTGTGTGTGTGTAGGAAGGGGACTCACTTACCCTGTTAACAAAAGAAATTCCTGTCAAAGTATGTAGCATTTCTGCATTCATATTTCCGCATTCATAACTACTGAATTAAATATACTCACATTCACATCACAATATACAATCCAACAAATGAATGACAAAGTCAAATGCATTAAGTGCAAAGCAAACTACGCAGACGCTGAAGTATGTAAATTAGTTGACCATGTCACAAACTCTGCTTATCAGTGTGAAGTTATTTATATACTTTCCTATACATCCAGTCATGCTTTTACTATAAGCATCACTTAGAACAACCAATGTAGAGACATTCCAAGTGTTTGTCTATCTAAATAAACATATACACACACATTTTCTTATGTGCTGTCAGGGGGTTGTTTTGTTATTCTCTTGATGATGTAAATCTAAAGGTACCCCTTCAAGGCAAAATAAAATCCACATCACTTCTAATTAGAGATTTCATTTCTTTCTCATAATTATACAATAAAAAGAAAAATCTACCTAGTTTGAGATATATTTGTGTGGAAACTTGTTGCCACTCCAACACTTGGCAATTTCTTTGGATCAGAGGTTTGTCTACATCAGTCTTTTCCAATAGAAGTATTTAGTTTTGTCCTTCCCTGGAAATGTAAAATTAAAGCAATTCACCTCAGCTAGGATTTGAACTGTTAGATTTGAAATGAGCTCTAGCACCAAACTGGATGAAGACGAATGGCATCAGTTTGGTTCTACTTCATTTCGCACCAAAGCTATTCTAAGAACTCTCTTATAAATCCTGATAGTTATTTAGTTCCATTGACTAACGATGATCTTACTTAACATTACCTGCCACCATCAGCAGACGCTACTCTCTCTCTCTCTCTCTTTCTTTCTCTCTCTCTCTCTCTCTCTCTCTCTCTCTTTCTCTCTCTCTCTCTCTCTTTCTCTCTCCCTCTCTCTCTCTCTCTCTCTCTCTTTCAAATAAGTCTACATGTATGAAAGAAAAAAAACTATACATTCATATTTGGTACTAAAAACATAACATACAAACCCCTCTGCCAGATTAACCATTAAATAATACATGTTTAGGGCACCACACAAATTTTTCTAGTGCTGCTATTTAGTATAAAAATAATAGGTTGTATTTAATATAGTTATAGGATCTGACTTGGGAGATGGTCTGGAAGAAAATGGAATTTTTAATCAATTCTATTATATTCAAAACTTATGTCTTTATGTGTGTTATCAGTTATTCAGTAGAAGATTCAAGAAGGCACCATTGTTGAGCTGTACTTAGGGCATCAGTTTTTTTAATCCTCCTTCCCTACTTCTACTGTATCACAAGAGCAATATGTTACAGGATCTTTTGTGTTCTATGCCAGCATCATAGTTCTAGATTACATATAACATCCTTCATTTTACTTGTCATTTAGATACAGCTATGAGTTCCACTTTTCAATAGGTTTTCTGATTTTTTTCTTCTCTTTGCCAGTGAGGCTAGCATAAACTATTTATCTTGACAAAAGTGAATATTCTTCTTATTTATTTCTGATCCTAATCTCTGCAAACAGCAACAATTTCATAATCAGCCATATCTCAGATATACTGCAATAAAAAATGGTTTTGCCTTTCTCAATGATGAAACAGAAACTAGAATATTGAAAACTTGTTGTTGCACCAGTTCTGTAAATCAGAAACAGCAAGTCAGTGAAGACGTAAAACAGCTGCACAACCCTAAAATGACAATCACCATGTGCCATTCCTCACAAATGTCTTTGAGAGAGTAAGAAGAACGAGGAACCAAAAACAGTGAAGTACACACATACATTTATACATTAACATATACATGATGCAAATATTCTCATCTACACACATACACACGTGTGTATGAATTAATGTCTAGACAGCACTAATCGCGTAGCATTTCAATTGGCCATATCTGGCCCTGATACTCTATCTGTGTTTCATGTCTAGACTGGCTATATCTGGCCTCTCATACCTATTCTATCATTCTGAAAATAAACAATCACATCATAGAAATCTCAAAGCTATGAGATAATAATGCATGATTAATTCAAAACAATGTGAATAGATAAGCATTACATTTGACAGAGCAATCTGAACGCTAAAGGGTTAAACACTGCTTTAGAAGTAGCTACACATGTCTAATTGGATCATTTCTAGTGTTCCAATAGAAATCAGTAAATGTAAAGCATATTGAAATCAAATCACTGTTAAGTAGCCATATTGCTATCATCATCCCTCATCCTAGACTTTCATAGCAAAACTAATGATGACATGCTGACATCACTTGCATAAGTTAAAGATATTGAAGAGTTTGAGTGGTTCCAACCCTTTTCATACATCATGCATGAGTTTCACCACCCTTTTTTTCCTTTTCATTTATACAACATATGTACATATGTGTGTGTGTATGGATGTGTGCAAGTATATATATATATATATATATATATATATATATATATATATATATACACATATATATATATATATATGTGTGTGTGTGTGTGTATATATATAATATATATATATATATTATATATATAATGTGTGTGTGTATGTATATGTATATATATCCTTGACATCTTGGTATTAGTTGCATCATGGAATATTTTTACCAGTAGACTCATGTCCATCTAACTCCACACACCAACACCATCTGATCACTGAAAGATGATACTAATGAAAACTAAAACTGTGGTGAATAAAAGTAGCACGCTGGTGTTTAGTCACCATGGTAATTAGACTATGAATAATGGTTTCTTTCTCAGGCATCCATATTTTCACTCTTCTCGTGTAGATCAAGTCAATGAAATTGCTTCAAAAAGTATTATTGCTGGCTAATGTTCTTATTGACACCGGATTGTTTCTTACCCTTTATTACAAACTGGAGCAGCTGTGGGCACATGGAATTTGAGGATTTTCTTTGACTAGTGTGAGGTTTTAGATTTTTCTTAATGACAGACTTGAAAGAGTTCCAACAGGGCCTGCCATTAAGTAACATATGATATGTTATTGATATAACTTCTCCTGGTCAAGTCTACAACCATTCTTTTAAGATCTCAACAAAAGCCCAACTCATAGACATACAAATTCTTAATAATCTTATCAGATGCTAAATACCTGTTTTCTGATAATTAACCTGTTGTCTGCTAATTCTGATGTCAAATGATGCCATTAAGTCTCTCCAGTGTCAATAGAATTGATACCAGTAATATACTCTAATCTGAATCATTTGACGAAATTTGTTTCTCTTTTTACAAAATGGCTTTGTGCCTGCCAAATCAAGAAAGAAATCATTATCATCATGAACCTTTAGTGAACCTCCCCCCCCCCAGCTCTCTGCTGCGCTCCCTCACAATCCACCACCCAAACAATCTTTCAAGTGCATTGCTTGTTTTTATATTCAATTATTTTCCTTTTGTTTTTTTTTTCTTCTTTTTTTTATTAAACACACCTTTAATAGTAAATTGTTGTCCAATGCATGCAAATAATTATTTTTATTTTCTTTTTATTTTGCAGGGTATTTCTTATTTATTCTCTCTTGCTCCCTTCCCTGTCTCACAGAATTATAGAAATAATTGCTTCCTCCTCTCCCTAACATTTCTATCTCAGTCATTCTTCTACAATGTTATTTAAATAGTTTCCCTGCTTCTTCTCTCATTAATTCTCTTAATAAGCAGATTTTCATTTCATTTCATTTTCATTTTTTGTTCAGTTTCAAATTCATTATTTATAAAAGAATGAATTTTACAAATTTGGAGGTTTTTTTAAAAATGTTTCTCCCCACCCCAATCCCTATACTTTCAGTTAAATCCCTGCCTAGTCGTCATCGTCATTGTTCCACCCCACCCAGTTAAGTTAAACCCAAACAGAATGATATTAACCCTTCCGATACCAACCTGGCTGAAACCGCCCCTGGCTCTGTAGTACAAATGTCTTGATTTCATAAGTTTTGAATTAAAATCTACCACCTTAGTCACAATTTATGCTCCTGACACTAGCTTAATAATAAACGAAGCTATTTTACTAAATTCTTTGTTATATTTAAAAATTAGTTGAAAGAAACACAGAGCATCTCAAAATAGGTACAGTAACAAAAGGGTTAATGACTTGAAGGAGCACAAAATAGCTGAAACCAGGTTTGAACTTATGACTCTTGTGTTCATTACCCACATGAACATTATAAATTATTCAGTATTAAAAGGGATTATATAGAGGTTTTTTGCTTTTTCCCCCACCCTACCCCTGTTTTTGAATTTGTCTACTGTTTCGTTTTTTTAATATACAGATAAATACATGAAAAAATGATAAAGCAAGCAGGTAACGGTTTCACTCACTTCCTGTTGTACTGAGAAGCGAGAAGGAATCATGGAATGAGCTGGCAAGACAAATCATGTACTAAACTGCATAGGAACTCTTTATTGATAAATATCTTTATTAATTAGGTAATTAGGTAGCAAGCCATGTTATGTAATCTAGGAATCAAGTAACAGTGTGTATATAATTGATTACTTTAAATCCTTGCTATAAATATTGTTACCTGTTTTATTAAGCACCATAAATACGAAGATATCTCCAAGAAATATCTATGATTTCATTGTAATATAAGTAGGCTTATTGGCCAGATGTAAAATGAAGGGTCCTTTTCAAAGTTCACTGAGTATTTTAATAAATAGTGCTAAATCCATATGATCTTTCCCCACATTTTTCTAGCCTGGTTGTAAATGACTGATACACAAATCTAAGGAAGAGGTCTATATTTTTGTTGATACTAGGGGCTTTTGGAAATTGGTGTCAGTCAGATGAGAGAAATCTCTACCTGGATCAGTCTTTCACAGGTAACATTTCTAGATGATATGCTATGTAATCCAGGATTTGTAGAATGAGGATTAGTTTAAGGATTCAACCACAGTTTATTCTTGCTACTTATTTTTAATAATTTATTTTTTCTTTTCCTCCATTTCTAGGCATAAAATAATGCTTCCCTTTTCATTTTTTAATTTCACTAAATCTTGCTTAAAAATACACTGTGAAAGATTTAATGGAGATGTCATTGAAGATGAAGTGAACTCGCAGTTTGTTGATTATGTAATCTGGTTTAATTTCTAGTCAAAACCAGTTCACTTAAGTCCTTCATGCTTTCTACGAAGGCATGAATGTCACTGAATCTAATTTCCTTCCTGTAATGTATGCCTAAGTAAGAAAACATTATTGTTGTTATTGATAGACATTTGGTAATGGAAATGACCAAGGTACTAGGTTACAAGAGTAAAATAAATACAGTATTTAATGTCATCCTTTGTAAAGTTAGAGTACAAATCTTACCCATATCAACATTCTCCTTCAGAAATTGATAATTATCCTTAATATTCTGGAGCTAATTTACCTTATTTTCCTTCAAAAGCTTAGTTCATAAGTAAATTTTTATAATGCATGACTATAAGTTTTGTTTTTGTTGTCAATCCTAGGCCTGGGCTTAGTTTCAATTTTCAGTGGAATTCTTTCAGTTCGGTTACTACAATCAGAGTTGGGTGTTTGCAAAAAGCATGAAGAGTGCAATTTTCTAATTAAGCTAGACACAAACATATTTCTCATTAATTTTCAAATATATATATATGTGTGTATGTGTATTTATGTATATATAAAAGTATATATGTGTGTGTATATATATATATATATATATATATATATATATATATAAAGCACCCACTACACTCTCTGAGTGGTTGGCGTTAGGAAGGGCATCCAGCTGTAGAAACTCTGCCATCCGGTTTCACCAGTCCTCAGTCAAATCGTCCAACCCATGCTAGCATGGAAAGCGGACGTTAAACGATGATGATGATGATATATATGTATATATTTATGTATATGTTGTGTCGACGCCCCCAAGCGACGAAGTAGGATCGCCCAAGACATATAAATAGAGGTAGTCTGACCATGGTAGGGAGTTCAGTACCTGTTGAGCCAGCAAAAGAAACCTATATGTAGTCGCCTGACCTGTTATAAATAATAGTCAGATCTCTCAACATCCTACTGTTTTAAAAAGGATGGACACATTGAGCATCTGTGGTGAGAGAGAGGGACATACAGACAGAATGTTCATGGCTGAAACACATTTTGATCTCCTTGCTGTCCTGGATAACTGAACAATTACAAATATTTAAATGACCAACCCTACTGAGATAAAAGACAGTAAGATATTGCACTGTAGACTCTTAAACCTTTCTCCCTTTAGCTACGTTTTTATTATTTAATGGAAAGTTTGACTTCCAGTTAATTTTAATCTTATTTTATTGTGAAATCATTTCTTTGGGGTTTTTTTTACTTCATTCCAGTTTTCATTTGTCTTATTTCTTTTTTTTTTTTTTTAATCTTACTTTTGTCATTTTGATTCCTTATCTTTTAATTATAAGGGGTCAGTTATAAGTAAAGTTAGTTGGTACTGATTTAAGTGTGAATAATTTATAACTCAGGATTGTAGACCTCAACTGAAGGCATGGTCTCTTTAAATATTGGTAATATCTAAGCTTTAAGGATAAGGGCAGATTGCTCCTCGCTGCAGTACTAATTAATTGATTTAATTAAATCTTACATGCATTATTTAGAAGGTGGATGTTTAAAGGATTGTTATATAGATTATCTAAATAATTAGGAATCTCTTTAAAATTTAGAGATCAGTTTCTTCAGCAAGAATACATCTAAATTAGAAAATTTCCTCAAAAACCAGAAATTTCTCTAAAAGATTGT
>NC_142937.1:79564193-79579193 GCF_046866305.1 Octopus bimaculoides | reverse complement strand
CAACTCACAAACAAAATGTATTATAGAATAGATGGCTAAAGTTTTTGGCTAAATTAGAGCATTTCCTACATAGCAGTGTTTGCTAACATGACTGCTGCTGCTACTGCTGCTGCTCAGTGTGAAGCTGATGTTGTACTAATTGCCTTTCCTACTGATTATATTAATTGTCTTGCTTGTTTTTGTTTATTAACTTTTTTTCTCAAAATAATGTAAATGTCTTACTTAAGCTCCATGTTTTCAGAATGTATGTCTAACAGCACTGTGTGTGTGTGTGTGTGCGTGTGTATGTGTGTGCGTGCACACTTTTATAAAAGCATGTGTGGACATGATGTATTGAATCAATTTGAAATTTGTATTTATTTCAGTTTCTCATAAAATTTTAATTGCAAAGATATGAACATCTATCAATAACATCATTTTTCTTTTTAAATATTGTCAGTCATTGTGATCCAGTAATTTAAACCTTTAACAGTTTTTAGCTCTATTTATCTCATAAGTATTGCAGTGGGGTGAGGGTTGTTGGTTTTGGTTTGAGTGCAGTAACCTTCCTTGCTTGCTGCTTATTGTTAAGCCCCTACACTAAGGGTTGTATGCCATCTCTCCTCTTCGAAGTTATCCTCTTTTTGGAAACGGCTTACCTTTCTGAATATTTCTTTCTGTTTCTTATTGTCTCTGTCACTATTTATTCACTCTGTGCAATGTTCCCTCCAACTTTGTAAGTTGACCTGGGTTTGTCCTTTTCCTCATTCTTTTTCCTCACCCTGCTGCCTCTGTACAGATTAACATAATCTTTTATCTCTCGAGAACTATTTTCTTGGCTCTAACTTGTCTACTTCATCAAAACCAATTAACATTGCTCCTATTTGTCATTCAACTTCAACACATCATTGATTCATCTCTTCGTGTCTTGATGGCTCACCACATTACAAGATCACATCATTGCTGGATGATTACCTCATCACTTGATTACACCCTGTCTTTCAGAATTGATCACCTTACCTTTACAGCACTGGATCACTTCACATTTTGACAGTATGGTCACTCCATACATTCACATCTTTGCAACAGGATCTGTTACCCTACCACGGGGTCATCCTGACACACCTTTAATCACACAAAATTAATAACTCAAACATATTTTGTTTGTAGATTTCAATTACATTTTTTCAAAAGATTTTTTTATTTATTGCATCTTGAATGAAGAACCATGCAGGCTTTCATTAACTGCATCTTCATTGAATAGTTATGTGCAGATCTTTTGCAACTGCATTTTCTTTTTTGAGGATTCTAGATCAGGTCTTCAATAGGTGCATCTGTTATGCATGCAATTAGTCATTTTCTTTTTTTTCATTTAGTTGATACTAAGTATAAATGTATGTTTTTGATCTTCTCTCCAGTAGTGCAAAATTAAGCTTTGTAGACAGCTTTGTAGATGTTATGCCTCTGGGATTTTTTAAAAGAAAGAAGAAAAAAAAACAAAAATAAAAAAAAGAGAGAGAGAAAGCATTAAATCTTATTGGTAAATGATATTTGTGCAACTTGTGCCAGGCAATCAGTGCCAAACTCGATGTTGTATATGTGACTGTTATAGTTGACATATATGTGAATAGGACAACTAACTGTAAGGCCCATATGCCCAAATATCGCATTATACTCTTAGATTTTCTTGTCTAAAGTTGCTTAATTATATAAGGCTTATGAGAAAGTACAGTACTCTGTTGTAAGTAGCTTGCAGCACTGAACCCAAACCCTCACATGGAGTCGGCAAGGGTGTCTTTGGAATCACTGCATGATGAGGCTTTAGTTGTAGCAACCAAAACATACTCTGCTACAATATTTAGAAATTATGACTCTCTCATATTTGCAATTCTAGACAAAGCTCTTCTAATGATTGTTATTGGTGAGTTGGCTGAGTCATTCGCAGATCAGATAATAAAATCCCTAACAACATTTCTGTCAGCTCTCTCCATGTTCTAAGTTCAAATGTCACTGAGGTCAACTTTTCTTTTCCTCTTTAGTAAAATAAGTATCAATCCAGCACTGGGGTAAAATAAGTATCAATCCAGCACTGGGGTCAATGTAACTCTTTCCCTTGAAATTGCTGGCCTTGTGCCAAAATTTGAAACCATTATTATAATTACTGAAATTTTCCCTCAAAATTTCTGACTTGTGCCTATGCTAGAAGTTGTTGTTGTTATTATTGTGTGAGAGAGCAGCACATGCCATCAAAGTGACATTGGGGATACAAATATATGAAACCCAATATACCCATCGGATAAGGGTACAGCAGGCACATGCAGCATGGTGATCTCATATCAAGATAAACAGTGCATGACCTTGCAAGTGGGGCCCAGTTAGAATTTTTCTTCAGGTCGAGTAGCCCATCCCACTCAAAAGGTACCTGAATAAGGTTTGTTTAAAGATGTTGAGCAAAGTACCCATGTTTTCAGGAGTAAATTATTCAAACCCCAAAGAATTCCTCTCAACACATGGCTATGATGTTCCCCCACTGCTTCTGCTCATGATCAGAGTTGCACATATCATCATCCACCAAGGGACATGCTCAACTGGTTATGGTCAAACAACTGACAAACAAATCTGTGGTATTGAGCAGAATATTTGCTACAGCCCATCTTTTATATCAAGACAAAACAATGTACATGATAACACTTCCAATCAGTTAAAATCAAAAGCCATGAGAATTTACTGTCTAGGTATTATTATTGTTATTATTAATGAACTCTATCTTGGGTTAAATATAGGTGAAGCTTGAATCTTGGTATTTAGAATATTGTCACTCACTCATTTACCTGTGTTGGCAAAACAATTGGTTAAACTTCAACATTCTGTCATGGATTAGTTGTCAATCAGTAGTGGTCACATTGATGTCAGATAAGGAGAACTGTATGGCTTTTGTAAAACTTAGGCAGAAGATTATGAGCTGTTACCATTATTCCTTACATTGGGAACATTTCCCAAAATGTTAGAGACCAACTGTTACTGGGATCCTGACAATATACTCCTCATTATTTTAACTCTGTAGACAATGGAAGAGAGATCATCAGGAATTCACTGATATTTCTGTTTGGATTTACTATGGACACTTGCTGAACAATAATGATGAGAATCACTCTATTACAAAGATGGTCATTCAGTTTGTTTAGGTTTTTTTTTTCTGTCCTGTGCCTATATCCAGAGAAGGATAAATATCGGAGTGGTTGGCGTTAGGAAGGGCATCCAGCTGTAGAAACTTTGCCAGAGACGTTAAATGACAATGATGATGATGATGAAGTTGATTAATTTGAAAGGGCTCGAATCATATTTTATCCTCTCTACTTCTTACTTTTATCAAATATCACTTGAAGCTAAAATCTAAGAATTATGTGAAATCCTACATTCAACTGCAAGCAGTCAGTATTTTTCTAAAGCACTTGGGTTTCAAGATACCACCCTCTTGGTGACCTTCATTACCTGATCTAACAACTTGATACCTCTGTAATTGTTTGTGTCTAGAGTATCACCTTTACCTTTGTAGCAGTTGACTATGGTGCTGCTACACCAGTCATTGGGTATGACTCCTTCATGTATCACCTGATTGACTATACGAGTGACTAGGCTATAGCCGACACTGCCAGATATTTTGAGCATCTCTGCGGTGATTTGTGATGGGCCGGGGGCTTTCCCTGTCTTCATTCTCTTGATCGCTTTATCTACCAAGGTACTGTCAATTAGGATAGCTGGTCCCTCTGTTGGGTCGACATGTGGCAGACTCTCTTCCTCCCATTCATTCTCTTTAGATATATATATAATGTATGTATATATATAGGGAAAGATGGCTGGTCATAAATGCCAAAACCTTCCCAGGCAAAGAATGTACCCCACAACATAGACTAGTAGTTAGTGACTTCAGGATCAGGGCTAAGTGGTTGCCCAGAAGACAACCAGCATGGAGGAGAAGGGTCTGGAAGCTCAAAGATCCTGCGAATGGACAGAGATTTAGAGACTTATTACTCGAAGCCTTTGACAAAATAGAAGGGAATATAGCTTCACACGATGTAGAAGACAACTGGAGGTTTCTACAGGACAACCTGCTGAGGACCACTGACCAGATCTGTGGATGGTGCAAAGTCCCCTCTCGACCCAAAATAACGTGGTGGTGGAACAATGTTATTGACAGGGCTATTAGACAAAAGAAACAGGATTGGAAGGACTGGAAGAACGGTGGTAGCAGGGAATTGTATCAGACTGCCAGAAGGGAAGCTAGGCGACAGGTTTATTTAGCCAGAGGGGAAGCAGATAAGAAAAAATTTGCCAATGTTCTGCACTGTGAGGACCAAAGACTTGAGGTATTTCGTGTTGCAAGACAGTGTGTGAGAGAGAATTGTGATGTTGTGGGAGAGAAATGTGTTCGCATGGATGATGGTACACTTGCACTAAACAAGGCTGCAAAGAAAGAGGTTTGGATACGCCACTACAAAAGGTTGCTCAATAAAGAGAATGAATGGGAGAAAGAGAGTCTGCCGAATGTCGACTCAACAGAGGGATCAGCTATCCGAGTTGACAGTACCATGGAAGATAAAGCAATTAAGAGTATGAAGACAGGGAAAGCCCCCGGCCCATCAGGAATCACTGCAGAGATGCTCAAAATATCTGGCAGTGTTGGCTATATCCTAGTCACCCGTATTGTTAACCAGGTGATACATGAAGGAGTCATACCCAATGACTGGTGTAGCAGCACCATAGTCAACTGCTACAAAGGTAAAGGTGACGCTTTAGATACAAATAATTACAGAGGTATCAAGTTGTTGAATCAGGTAATGAAAGTCAGAGGGTCATAGCCCAACTAGTTAGGGAGAGAGTCAGTTTAGATGAGATGCAGTTTGGGTTCATTCCAAGGAAAAGCACCACTGATGCTATATTTCTGCTAAGACAGCTGCAGGAGAAATACCTAGCCAAAGATAAACCTCTGTACCTGGCTTTCGTTGACATGGAGGAAGCCATTGACAGGGTCCCCCGATCCCTTATCTGGTGGTCAATGAGGAAACTAGGGAGAGAAGAATGGTTAGTAAGAGCTGTGCAAGCCATGTACAGAGACGCTGTCAGTAAGGTGAGGGTTGGCAACGAGTACTGTGAAGAATTTCGGGTAGAGGTAGAGGTCCACCAAGGTTCAGTCCTCAGCCCCCTCCTATTTATCATAGTCCTCCAGGCAATAACACAGGAATTCAAGACAGGATGCCCCTGGGAGCTCCTCTATGCTGATGACCTTGCGCTAATTGCTGAGTCACTATCAGAACTAGAGAAGTTTCTGGTGTGGAAGCAAGGACTAGAATCGAAGGGGCTTAGAGTCAACCTAGCTAAAACCAAAACCTAATACGTAGGAAGGTAGACAAAACACAAACCCCTTCAGGTAGAATATCAAATGAAGGCTATCTGGGAAGATAGTTTTTGTGTATGGTAGATGTTCAGGAGCAATAAACACTGAAAATGTGCAGAAAACAGCTTCCATCACATGCCAGGGGAAAATACTAGAAGTAGTTGATAGCTTCCATTACCTAGGTTACCAAGTCAGTAGTGAGAGTGGATGTTCTAAGAGTGTAGCTGCTAGAATAAGAATATCCTGAACAAACTTCAGGGAGCTTCTACTTCTGGTGACAAAGGGCCCCTTGCCCAGAGTAAATGCTGAAACATGGGCCGTGACTGCTGAAGACATGCGTAAGCTTGCAAGGAATGAAGCATGTATGCTCCAGTGGAGTATAATGTCAGTGTACATACACAACAGAGTGTAAGCGCCCTGAAAGAAAAGTTGGACTCAAGAAGCATCAGATGTGGTGTGCAAGATAGACGACTGCCCCGGTATGGTCATGTGTTGCATATGGATGAGGATAGCTGTGTGAAAATATGCCAGCCTAGCAGTTGAGGGAACCTGTGGAAGAGTAGACCCAGAAAGACTTGGGATGAGGTGGTGAAGCATGACCTTCGAATGTTGGGCCTCACCTAGGCGATGACAAGTGACTGAGACCTTTGGAGATATGCTGTGCTTGAGATCCGTGAAGCCAAGTGAGACCATAACTGTGACCTCTGCCAGTGCAGCATAGCCAACCCATTTAAGAGTACCCTTTAATCATTAAGCAATAAACTGTGCTTGCGAAGACCTATTGAGGCAAGTGAAATTGTTGTCATGGCTGATGACAGTACAGCCTGATTGCCACCCATGCCGGTGGCACATAAAAAGCACCATTCAAGCGTGGTTGATGCCAGTACCACCTGACTGGCCCTCGTGCCGGTGGCACATAAAAAGCAGCCACTACACTCTGAGTGGTTGGTGTTAGGAAGGATATCCAGCTGTAGAAATTCTGTCAGATTGGATTGGAGCCTGGTGCAGCCTTCTGGCTTGCCAGCCCTCAGTGAAACCCTCCAACCTATGCCGGCATGCAAGGCAGACGTTACATGACAATGACGATGATGATGATGATATATATATATATGTATATATATATATATATATATATATACACACACATTATATATATACATAATGTATAGATATATATATATACATTATATATATATATATATATATATATATATATATATATATAATAATATAGATTTAATCAAAAGATTAAATGCGGTACTTAAAATGTATGTGGCAACAGAATTTGGTAGGGAGAATTTGGTGAATAAAATCTGAAGAAATGCAACAAAAATGTATTAAGTTATAGCAGTACGTACGTTTTGTACAAACTTCATTTATTTATGTAGTGAGAACACTACATAAAATGTGCAATGAAAATGTACTCCTCAGCTGCATATTGGAAGTTCATTTCAGAAAGTCATTTTGTAAATGTGTGCAAATGCAAGAGTAGGAGACTGTTGATTAACAGCCCAGGCAAGATGGTATTTTCTTCATCTCCTACTCTTGTATTTGCACACATTTACAAAATGACTTTCTGAAATGAACTTCCATTATGCATTTTCATTGCACATCTTATGTGGTGTTCTCACTACATAAATAAATGAAGTTTGTACGAAACGTACGTACTGCTATAACCTAATACATTTTTGTTGCTTTTCTTCAAATTATATATATATATATATTCTTTTTCTTTTACTTGTTTCATTCATTTGACTGTGGCCATGCTGGAACACTGCCTTTAGTCGAACAAATCGCCCCCAGGACTTATTCTTTGTTAGCCAAGTACTTATTGTATCGGTCTCTTTTGCCGAACCACTAAGGTACGGGTACGTAAACATCCCAACATCGGCTGTCAAGCGATGGTGAGGGGACAAACACAGACACTCACACACACACACACACACAAACATACACACACACACACAAACATATACGACGGGCTTCTTTCAGTTTCTCTCTACAAAATCCACTCACAAGGCTTTGGTCAGCCCGAGGCTGTAGCAGAAGACACTTGCCCAAGGTGCCATGCAGTGGGACTGAACCTGAAACTAAAGTTATATAATTTAAAAGAGTCTTCACTTCGCCCCTTGGACACATACTGATGAACAAAAACCTGCCTGAATTTTTTAATATTGCAGCTCTCAAAAAAGAGGCACCAACCATCAATTACATCAACATTGAGAAGACAGATGTAATAGCGGCCATAGATGAAATGAGCTCAGGCTCCACAACTGGTCCTGTTGGCTTTCCAGCTATTCTCCTGAAGTCATGTAAACACACTTTAGCGAAACCAAAGTTTTGTTGCAAAACGCTAAAAGAAGGCATTATAATAAGCCCTGTCCACAAAGGTGGAAGCGAGCAGAGGCCAAAAACTACAGGCCAATCTCTCTGACTTTGCATATCAGTAAAGTTATTTGGTGGATCATCAGAAAGAAGTTAATAATGTTCCTAGAAGAAAATGATCTACTGAACAATACACAGCATGGCTTTCATCCAGAACTACTATAGCACTGTGACTGGATTTTCAAACAGCTGCTTGACCATTCGGATGTCAGCGTGATATACTTTCACTTTGCAAAGACATTTGATAAGGTAGATCATGGCATGATATGTCATAAGCTGTGAAACTTTGGCATTGCTAGTAAACTGGGAGAGTGGCTGCATGACTTCCTCAGAGACTGAAGTCAGGCAGTTGCAACCAACAGTGCCCTTTCTGAGGAAACTCAAATCCTAACTGTTCTGGGGCCATTACTGTTCATAATAGTTTTCTTAGACATGCCCACAGCCACTGTCACTAGCTATGCTAATAATACAAAATTATCATAAGCAATAAAAAATTAAGATAACATCGCAAGCTTACAGCAGGACCTGAATTCGATACACAAGTGGGCTGAAATAAACAACATGCAGTTTAATACTGGAAAATTTCAATTGCTGCACTGTCACCTCACGAATGCACTACAGCCTGCATATACAGGACCAGGAGGCATTACAATCCCAGAGTCACAAGCAGTGAAAGACTTGAGATCAGTATGTGCAATGACACATCCATTTTATATGCACATTACCAAGATGGCAGCAAAGTGCAGATAACTGGCAGAATGGATACTGAGGTCCTTCAAGACAAGAGACCAAGAAACTATGTTGACCCTGTGGAGAACCTTTATCCTCAGCCACCTGGGCTACTGCTCCTAGTTATGGTCACCACATAGTGCCAAACTAACATCGGAGCTTGAATCAGTCCAACACCACTTCACTAAAAGGATTGAAACAGTGCAGCGGATGAGCTACAGGGATAGGCTGAGAAAACATGCAACTTTACTCCTTGGAGTGAAAGCACGACTGTTATGTAATAATCTACATATGGGAAACTCTAGAAGGGCTAGTACCTAATTTCGGCATTGAATGTTTATACAACTGCCAGAACTGGGCGCCATTGTATTGTACCAAAGGTAGCATTCACTCCATCTAAATTCAGGACCAGGTACTGCAGTAGTCTAGGGTTCAACAGCCCAAAGCTCTTCAATGCCCTGCTACAAAAATTAAGAAATCTGTATAAGCTGGAGTAGATGTCTTCAAAAAGGAACTAAACATGGTTACCAAGTAACCTACAAGACAAAGATCCTTTGAGCATATCAATAATATTGTATTATTGACATTTATACTGATAACTAGACTTCACTTATTTTATCAATACAGTTCAATCATTTGTTTATACACCTTTAATTTTCACCTGAAAATTAAATTAATAAAAATCAACATCTTGTCAGTGGGTTCAACAAAACCACCTGTCTGCATTTGGCATGAGGACCTCTTACACCAACCGTCTACTTAGATCTTTCAGTGTTTATGTCCTGTTCTCCCCTGCAAATAGTCTTAATATGGTTTCAATTACCACTTAGAACTGCTTGCTAAGTTGATGTCCTTGGGAATGGCATTTATGTCAGTATTTCACAATTTCACTTGCCTCAACTGCTTCATGTTTCTATTACAAAAAATTAAAGTTAATAGAACTGATGCAAAGTGGTAAAAAAAAACTCTCAACAGAGCTGAACAGCAAGTCTTCAGAGGAAGAAACCCACCTCAGGCAAGTGTTTCGGCTCTTAACTTCCTACACCCTAAGGGGGCTGGGCAGCATCCAGGTCATGACTCCTTTGTGCCCTTCTGGATATTGGGGACTTTTGTGCATTCAAACTACTTGGAAATTTCATTTTAGAGGCAAAGGATAAACAGGTTGATTTGATAGAATCTAGCTGAGTGTCTCATGTTTTTCAATTTGGATACAACCAGGATAATCATTCCATATAATCCCTCTGCTTTTGTAATTTAAATAATCATACATTATGATCAGTCCTCTTTCTATTTATTGCACCACTTTATAATAAAACCAGTTGTGAACCCATGTGAAAAATCATAAATGCATAGAAATATGTGTTTGTATTTTTTTTTTTTTTATACACTTGAACAATATAGAATCAATAACTGATTTCTTGCATGTAAAATTTATTCCAGTTTTCCATTGACAGTGTAATTATATTTCATTTATATATGTATTTTCATTTGTTAGTTTTAATTATTTGATTTATTTTTGTTTTTTTAACAATTGTTTCTTGTTTTTGCTTTTCTTTTATCAGAATTGTTTCTTTCTTTGTTAATTTCCAGGTCACCTAGCAAGCGGTACGCTCGGCGAACCGTTGGTGGTGTTACGAGAAGTACAATATCAGAGGAACGTAATACCATCGATGGTTGTCGGAACCTACCCAAGTCTCATACCTTTGCAGCAGGCTCCTCAAACTCTTACCAAAATTTTAATCGTTGTGATGGATCTTTAAGGTCAACGTTACCATGTGATTACAAATCCAGAATGACCTGGGCTGATAGTAACAAATCAGAAAAGTCAGATGAGTAAGTATTTATTTGAGATTTTCATTCTGAATTTTCTTTTCTTTCTGCTTTGCCAATGTAATGCGAAGAAATTTTCTGGCTTCTTGATCTGCTGGTTGTTGCAGAAGCTATTTGATGAATGACTGGTGAGAGGGGTTGAAGTCATGTACTAGGATGTTGCCAATAAGATAAGAGTTGGCAATAAGTACCACAACAAATTTAGTGGTACTCCTCCTATTTGTCATGCTTCTCTAGGTCATAATAGATGACTATAAGATAATGTTGATGACCCTCTTCTTATAGCTGAAACTGTAGTAAAATTAGAATTGAAATTCAAAGTGTGGAAACAAAATCTGTATTGATTCTTTCAGCTAGACATTTATTCCTGTCTCTCCATCATACTTTCACATGCTTCAGTACTATATCCCACTCAATTAGGGGGTCTTGTCTTGTAAGGTAACCTCACTGATGCCACAAAAAAGAAAAAAGCATCTAGTACACTTTGTACAGTGGGTAGCATTAAGAAGCATATCCAGCCATAGAAACCATGCCAAAGCAGACATTGGAACTTAGTGCAGCCCTTCGGCTCATTGGTTCCTGTAAATTGTAAAGCACACCAGGCAAAAATATTTAGCTGCATTTTGTCCATCTTTACATTCTGAGTTCAAATTTGGCCAAAGTTGACTTTGCTTTTTCATCCTTTCAGGATTGATAAAATAACTACCAGTTGAACCCTGGGGTCAATGTCCAAAGATTCCTCTCCAAAGATTCCTGGCCTTCTGCCAAAGTTTGAAATTAATAATAATAATAATAATAATAATAATAATAATGCAGGAAGTGCAAAAGATTGTCTTAACTGGTATGTCACACATATTGAGAAGAGTGTTGTCATTGTGAATTTTCTTTTTTTTTCCCCTTTATTTTATTTGTTTACTTCTCTGTTTTTTTCTTTATCACATGACTCTGTAAATGAACAATCTGGTGTGTTTGTCTTGATGGCTTGCCAATATGTACAGTATGTTTCTCTGCCCTAGGTGTCAGGAAGACACTTGGCAAGAAATAGAAATAGAATTGAAAGAAGATGCTAATGAAGATAATAATAATAATGATAACGATAAGGCAGTGAGCTGGCAGAATCGTTAGCACACCAGGCAAAATGTTTGGCAGCATTTCATCTGTCTTCAAGTTCTGCCAAGGCCAACTTTGCCTTTCATCCTTTCGGAGTCAATAAAATAAATACCAGTTATGTACGGGGGAGGGGGGTCCAACGTAATCAACTTACCCCCTCTCCCAAAATTCCAGGCCTTGTGCCTGTACTGGAAAGTGTTGTTGCTGCTGGTGCTCCTTTTGCAGGACCTCCTATACAGATAAAAATGTCAGAGGTGATGTTCAGTTTTAAACTTATATCATAAAATTGAGGCTTGAAAGGCAAAACGCTCGACATATTTTCAAAACTGAATCTTTACTCTGTTGCTTCTCTGAATTTTACATTGTTTGTAGAGACTCTTTAATATACATTTTTGCTTCTTCTATCTGCCTCTATATCATTTACTAATCAGGTGTGGTAGTTGGGGCAAACATTATTGCTAAAGTTAGTTGATTAGTTGGTGTCAAGGTTGGATTAGCAGCAGCCAGTCTCTACTACATGAAAGATTCTATTTCATCTATATTTAGATGGTGTTCTTTCAAACATGTTCTTATTTCTACACTTCTGGATCACTTCTTTTTTGATGTGCATCTCAAAAGGTTGCAGGAGAAAGTTGTATTCCTTTAAAGGTAGAGCAGGCAGCATTATTAAAGTAAAATGTTGAGAATTTCACGTGTTGCTATTCTATCTTCCTTCAATTTCCAGCTCTACTCGGAGATGTACTTTTTCTCAACAATATGTGTATTGTGGATGTATAAATATTTGGTGTATATATGCTTTGTAAGCCCTATATGTATATAATAAGTTTACCATATTTCCCAGTGTAGCAACATTGTCCCAATGTTTCTGCTGGTTTGAAATTCTGTCTGATTTCTGGAAAATTTTTTTGTTCTGATATTTTTTCTGATTTGACAACAAAGGCACAATGCAGTGTTATTTGTTAGTTTTTAACAAGTTCATTATGAAACTATTTCACTGTTTTTTTTTTAAAAAAAGGGGGAGAGAGCTGTGTGGCTTTTCTGATCTTTTCTGATTAAGTTACAGTACATGAATACAGAGAACTACTGGCATTTCACTGAATTTTCTGGGGGTTTTTTTCTTTTTTGTTCATTTTGGAATATTTATATGATATCAGTACATTTTTTTTTTATTCTTTCATTTGAAAAATTTTTTTGTATTGGTTCATTGAAACAACTTTTTGATTTATAAGACCATAAAAGAATATTTACAGAAAGAATTCAAGAAGAATTACACTTAAAAAAACAAATGTAATGTTTTGTGTGGGCAGATAAAAATGTGATCCCTATTTGAGTTCTCTCTTGAACATGGGAGTAGATTGAATATTAAACCATTTACAATCACAAGGCATAAGGCAAGTCTTGTTAAGCCATCATCGTAAGTGACTTAAAAATTACTACATCACCAGATTGGTAATTCTCGTAGCTACTAAACAGGCCACTTTTGCCTTTTCTATAGATTCTCATGAGATGAATTTCAAGACTGTTTATTCAAAGTTGATCTGAAAACTTTTGAAACTAAAATCTAGTACAGACAAAATTGCTTGGCTTTGTGGTTCTGGGTTCAGTACCACAACACAGTGTAGCTTCAGATTCAGTGATACCTTGTACGTAGAATTTAGCAGGCAAAAAACTGTGCTGAAGCCTATTTGTACACAGGATGGACATAGCCAGCTATTACTTTATTGGAAAATGGCTCAATTTCTATTTTTGTTGAGATGGATAGAGAGGAGTGTGTAGTTATAGTTACTTGGCTTATAACTACATCGCAATCAGAAATGTTAGAGAAGCAATTCAACAAAGAAGGGCCAGCAGATAAGTTGATAGATAAACTATTTTAATGAACTGGTTTGGTGCACAGGGTCAAAGGTGGATATTGAAGCATGTCAGAAAGTAATGTGAAGGCTGTGAATTAAATCCTTTATGAAAATCCATGTCTGTCTCTTCATGTAGCAGCATCACAGACTCACCCAAAGACATCTGAGCACAAAATTCTGAAAGTTTATTTGCATAAAAGCAACTGCCATTTCTTAGTTTAAAATGGTTTGGTAGATAACTATTGCTAAAACTTGTTTGTATTCATCCTAAGGCATTGCAAAAAAACAAAAACAAAAAAACAAATTGAGTCAATCTTATTAACATAGCACCTGACTTTATGCCTACTTCTGTGTGTGTGTGTGTGTGTGTGTGTGTGTGTGTGTGTGTGTGTATAGGGTTCTGAATGTTATGTCAGTAACCATGTCCTGATGCCAATAGGTCTGAAATAAATCTTATACTACTGACTTCCAGGAATTGATATCCTTGGAGGCAGAGCCTCAGTAAGACTAAAATCAGTAAAAGAACACACACGCACACACATACTCTCTCTCTCTCCGTCGCCCCCCTCTCTCTCACACACGCACTCCATTTAACCTCTCTTCTTTCTGCTCTCTCTCTTTTCTATCACTGTCTTAGAAATTATTCATTGCCTTCTGCTTGAATGACTTTGACAAGGAATGTTAAGGAAGAAGTCTTCCTGCTTGTTGTCAGCCACATTCAATCATAAATCAGCTGATCTACTGCTTACTGAACCCTATTCCTAAAAAGAAAACTGCATTTAGAATTTAAATAAGCCATAGCTACTTAGACAAAGGCAGCAAATTGGCAGAATCCATTACCTTGCTGGGCAAAATGCTTAGTGGCATTTCATCTGCCTCTGTGTTCTGAGTTCAAATTCTGCCAAGGTCAGCTTTACCTTTCATCTTTCATGGTTGATAAATTAAGTACCAGTTGAGGACTGGAGTCAATTCAATCAACTTATTCCCTCCCCCGAAATTGCTGGCCTTGTGTCGAAATTTGAAGCCCAATATCTACTAAGGCAGAGAAGCAATTTATTAAATATATGTCTCGGCTGATATTTCAATAAATAAAGTTTAGCTTCTACTTCTACATTTATTTCACTTTTAAACTTTATGCCTATCAGGCATAAATTTCAAACAATTAGAATTTGAACTATTCAGTTAATATTTAGATATTTGTTTACTGTAGTAAGCTGTGTTAATCTTGAAAAGATTTTTCATTTGACAATGTCTTATAGATACCAACTTAAAAGCAGTGGTGCCATTACTCTACAAAATAAAGATTTCAACTTATACGGAGCACAGTTCAAGTAGGGATAGTTTGTTTTAGAGTGAAAATCATTAACTGTCATCTCTTTAAGTCTGGGTCATTTCATTCAATATTTATCATCTAACTTCTCAAATCTCAACTTTTACTGCACATAAACTCATCAAAATAATGGTTCGTCTTTGTAAAAAAGTCCTTGTCTTTTTTTTACCATTGCTCAACTTCTGTGTCCCCCAGATACCATGTGGACTGTAATATGGTCAAGAAGCTGAAGGACAAAAGGTTGTAAATAATAATACCAATATTGGACAGTAAATGACTTCTCATTGCTAATCAAGCCAACAGTGTCACTTTACATTGTGTATATACTTGTCTATGCCAGTGTCTAAACTTCCGCAGCCATCTAACTCCTATCACCAATGACTTGAAGA
>NC_142937.1:79551693-79559193 GCF_046866305.1 Octopus bimaculoides | reverse complement strand
TCATTTTAGCCATTGCAAAATTTTGACAAATAAGGGAGAAACACTGCAAAACAAAGATGCCTAGGGGTTGTATCAAGTGGCAGAAACCTGAACTACTACAGTCTTGCCCCACAAAGAATGTTTCCGGTTACTTTTGGGTATCCCCTTTTATGTTTTTTGCTTTTTGAAATGATATTTACTATGTGGGTCCAGAGATAACAATAGAGCCAGGTGACTTGAGTTGAGGTTCCTTTTTGTATGGTTACATAGCTTCATGTTGTTTTATGACTTTTGACTCTCCTAGAAAACTTTGAGATGTGACACTGCAATATTGGGATGTTTTTTAAGAAATAAATAACAACCTCCCTAGTCTGAGCTATGCAACTCTGTTAGGGCTTGAATTTGGGGCATTTTAAAGCAGCAGTCAACAAGCATTAATAGATCTTTTTTGAGTGCAACGTAAAAGTAACCATATGAGTTTTTCAAATATCTTAGTTTTAACTACCTGCACTCAACACACACACAATCCCACACACACTTCTGTTCCAATTCTGCCACCTTTCTAAGTTGTAAGAGGATAGAAAAACAAATGCTTTGCTGTATAACATGGTGTCCTTGTTGCCAACTCAGTCTTTTCTGTATTCATTAAAGAAAAATGTATCATTTAACTTCCTCTGTTGAAAGTGGTTTTGCATTCAGTCCAATTCTGGGGCCCTTGGGCAAATGACTTCTGTTATCACTGCAGGCAGACCAAAGCTTTGTAAATGGATTTGGTCTGCCCAGAACTATAGCAGAAAACTCATGCTTTGTTACATGTGCACGTGTGTGTGTGTGTGTGTGTCTCCTTGTCTTGACATCATGAAGGTGCAGTCATTAGAAACATGTGTGACCATCATACAAGTTGAGTCATTATTTCCAGTGTTCTGTGAAAATGTGGGAAAATATTTTGCTTGGAAACAGGTGAAGGGTATCCACCTCAATGAATTTCATCTGACTCATGCAAGCATGGAAAAGTGGACATTAAAAGCCAATAAACAATAAAAAAAAACATTTGTCCTCATGTAAGACTGTTGTTATGCACATATGTATGTGTTGTAAATAGTAAGAGGCTGGATTTCGCTGCTACTTGAACACTGTGCTACTGGCTTAGCTGTTCACTAATCTAACCGACAGGCAATATCTGTTCGCTCAATCCTGTTTATACTCCAATGTTCAGCTTGTGATAAACCAGTATCACTCAGAAATGATGGCAGTCATGTTTTGATGGTTATGAGCTCGTTTCTTATCACTGATGTTACTGATGTCAATTACTTCGTTTTTTTCTACATTAAAATGATTAGTTAAATTTCTAGTCTGTAGTTATTATTCTTTTATTCATTTTTATGCTAGGAAATCCATAGTAAACTTTTCAATCCAATATTTATTATCCAAGTACCCTTGCTCTAAAACACTGTAAAGTGTTAATATGTATGTATTATAATATATATATTATAAAAATATGTTAGTGTTATTTAGTTTCTGAATGGTTTTGCTGCCATTTGTTTATGTAGTTTGATTTCTTTATCCATCAGTTCCTACTAAGATAGAAACGTGAGTAAAATTAATAAAATTAATAAAGTATTTTGCCCAACGTGCTAATGATTCTGCCACCTCACTGCCTTAATAATAATAATAATAATAATAATAATAATCCTTTCTACTAAAGTGACAAGGTCTGAAGTTTTGGAGGAGGGGACTTGTTGATTTCACTGGTACTTAATTTATTAACCCTGAAAGGATGAAAGACAAAGTCGACCTCAGCAGAATAATAATAATAATAATAATAATAATAATAAAAGTTGGTACAGCCAATGTTCAAACAATCTTAAAACATTCTTAAAAAAAAGAAAGGATTTAAAGTGATCTTCATTAATGTGTTTTATATTATTAACTGCTCGTTTACTTCTAAGGATTTATCTGTGCTCCTTTCACATGTATTGAAATCTGAGAAAAGCAGGGCACACATTGATGTTTTTCTGGATATCAGAAAGTGTCCTGTATTATTTAATCAAAGTGGAAGCCACTTATAGTCAAGAATAATATTATATAATAGTTATTGTTATCAAAATTTGTAAATGCTAAACTCTTTAAAATTAATTCGAAACTTAAGTGCATACTAGAATGAAAGCTTGGACATTGTTATAACTTTTCAATTAAGCCACAACACTTGTTTCTAATATATTACCAACAAAATCAGAAGCAAAGTATGCCGGGTCAAGAGGGGTGGTAGATGTATTAGATTCTGCAATGTAGAGAGTAGCAGCAGGAACCATCACTGGCCTGGACTTTGCAGATGATACAGCACTTGGTATCTGATGAAGTTGCTTAAGCTCAGCAGAGTAGAAACATCAACTGATGAAATAGGACTGCAATTCAATTGTCAAGAAAACTGAATACATGTGATGCTGAGCTGTTTGCTTTGAACTGTTTTAAACTGAATGATGTAGAAAACTACAAGTTCTTGTTTGGGTGAGCAGTTCAGAAGTAAGATGAGGAAGGTACAAGCATGGACAGATTGTCACAAACTAAAAAAAAAAAAAGGTCTGAAATTTAAAATTGCCCAGGATCAGTTCTATTATATGGCTGTGAAACATGGACAAAAAATGATCTGTGGGGACACAAAGCGTATTAAATGCTTTTATAAGTCAATAATTTCTATAGGAAATCTGTAGAGATAACCGTAACAACTGACAAAGAAATGATCAAACCGGCTTGATGGCGGCTACACAAGGATGCTGCAAATGGGCCTAAATGTGAAATGGCAGCCAACATATGACAAACGATTTCCTTTAAGGACACCTTAAAGAAGATCAGGCAAAACTGGCTGCAACTATCTGGTCACTGCGTGCACCACTCTGGACTGGAAGCATCCAAATTAGTCTTATGGACCCCACTTCATGGTGATGTAGGAAGCAGAAAATATCATCACACTTATATCAGCAACTTGATCACAGAATCTGACCTGGAAAATGCATCTCAAGTCAGTGATGTTGGACCGAAAAGTGTGGTGGGTGGGCTTTGTTGCTGTGACTCTGGTTGGAATCCAGTCATAAGAAGAAAGAATATAATTATTGTGTGTATGTATACACACATACATATATACATGTGTGTGTGTGTGTGTATACACACACATGCATACACACTAAAATACATACCCTACTGGGTAGTTGGCAACATCATTAAGTTTTAACTCCTGTGTCAATTAACTTGTATTATCTGGATCAGGTTGCTACTTATTGAAGTTTGCTGATGTTAATATTGCACAATGTCAATTTTGGTAGCTAGAACACCATGTTAAGAAATCCACTCTTGGTTTCTATAATTCTCTTTGAGGCTCCAATACTTATTGAAAAGCATTTCTCAAGGTGTTTTGATTTTTCCATAATTTTGTTGTTTCAACATCACTCTTAGTGTTATCTTGTAACTGACCATTGTCTCCAATGGAAGTGAAACAGTTACAGACTGGGAGGTTTGTTGAGAGCTATACTGACAGTTTGTTAACTCTTTCGTTTTGACACCTCAGATTGCAAAACCAAACTGCATCTCATCTAGGTTAATTATGTTCCTAATCAATTGTGCCATAACTCTCTGTAACTTTCATGACCTGATCCAGCAATTGGATACCTCTAATTATTTCTATCTAAGGTGTCTCCATTACCTTTGTAAAAGCGACTATAATTTTGCTACCTGTCATTGGACATAATACCTTCCTGTACAACCTAACTGACTATACAGGTAATTAGGCCATATCCTACTCTGCCAGACATTGTAAGCATTTCATCAGTGATTCCTGATGATTGAGGAGCTTTCCTTGTCTTCATATCTTTGATTGCTTTAGCCATCATGCTTCTGTCAACTCCAATGGCTGGTCTCTCTGTTGGATCCACATTGAGAAAGTATTCTTCTCCCAAGCATTTTTCATATTCAATAGTTTTTCATAGCAGCACTTTCGTGCCTCCCTCTTTTTTGTTTTTTCCAGAATCACTAGGTGCAAGTGCACTATCATTCACCCATTCACTCATCTCACCCACAACATTTTGATTATCTTTCTTTATACACTGTCTTGCAATCAAAAGCTCTGAAACATGTCTTACAATTCAGGACACTATATATATATATATATATATATATATATATATATATATATAATGTTTGGTTTAATTGCTTGTAAATTCAATCAGCACTATGCTTGTGTAAGTAGCAATCGACTCACTACTTCTCAGAAAATGTTATCAGAAAATTTTAGTTCTTTTCTCTCCTAGTCTGTATTTTCACAGTCTGCCATTTTTACCTGGTACAAGAAAGTTGATATGGTGTATATCATAGAATATGTTTGCTAACCTTGGCTTCTTACCCACTGAATGGTTGCTAAATATAAATATAGTAGACTGGTGTAGACATGTTGGTATGGTGTTGTCTTAGTTACCCCTTGTTGTATTGTTTTTATTTTCTCTCTGCAAATTTTGTATTTGTATGTATACACACCAGTGCCTTATTCAAGTAAATATATACACATTTAACTGTTTGTGCATATAAATGTGTACACATGTGCATGAATTTTGTACACTTTTGTACATGTGTATGCATGTGAATATGAACCACTGCACAACTTGGCATGATTGCATATATCTGTATGTATGTATGAATTTGTATTTGTTTCTACATGGATATATACACCTTTTCATGTGTGTGTGTGTGTGTGTGTGTGTTAATTGATACTTTCGTGGGGGAAAAAAGCAAGTAAAAATTTTAAAAACTTGACTGTGTGTGTGTTTTGCTTGCATCTGCTTCTCTACAGTACAAGGTGCACATCAGTTGGTGTTGCTTGTGCATTTCTTGGTGTTTTTGCATCACCTGACATTAGTTCATAATCTTCATTCCAATTAACAATAGTTTTAGGTTAAATTAAGAATGTTATTGATGGCAAATGGAACTGTGTTTGAGGGGAAGAGAAATATGACTGTCTGATTTCTTAACAGTTTCTCTCTGTTGAATCTAAATCTTATCCAATCTTGGAATGGTAATGGCTGTGGTTGGGGTTTTTTTTCTTTCTTTTCAGAAGAGTTCCTACTCTCAAACCACATGCAAGAATCTACAGATTCTTTTGTTGTTTACTTTGAGTTAAAGAATTTTCTAAACACTGCTGCTGCTACTGGCATCACCATTATCACTACTCTTCCTACTGTTGCCATCTTCCATTTACTGTTATCAAGAATGAATATCTGTAAATATTTCGTATTGACTTTTATAAATACAACAAAAGAAGTGGCAGGTGACCGGGCTTTTTAAAGCAATACTTTATTAGGGTAAGGGACCAGATGGTGGCAGTGCTGGCATCACTGCAGCTGAAATGATTATTATTAGTTATTTTGCTGTTGCTGCTTAGTCCCAGGTCAACCCTGATTGAGCAGACCTTCCAGTTATGCCATCCCCTTATGTGTTCAGAAATAGTTTGACTGGGATTATATTATTCAATGTCAGTATTTTTTTTTCTTTTGAAGCAGTGGTATGTGATTTGAGGAAAATGTATCTGGTTGTTTCTAGCTACTCAACCACATGGAGAATCCCTTATTGTTGATGGTGGCTCCTGACAGGCACATTTCCAGATCAGCTTCAACTTATTTCCAACACTCTAAATCCCTGAAGTGTATCTGAACTGAAAACTTCTGAGTTGCTTGTTATTTCGTCTGATTGAACAGACAAGTAATGAAAGAAATATTCCAGCCATGGCTATCCAGTTTTCTGTGTCCTTCCTTCTCTCTGTTTTCATTTTTTGAGATGATAGAATGTGAACTGAGAGAAATGTTTAGCAAGTTATGTCTCCCTTTGTTTTTTCAAAGGTTATTACATATTGAGAGATTTGGTTGTGATTTCTAGCAGATTTGTGCAACTCTGGAATAATTCCCTCATTAGCTCTAAAATTGGTTATCATTTTAATAAATCAGTTTCAACTGGAAGATGGATGTTTGCAGACTCAGTTTTGCCAAAATCCTTTCACTGCACTATGTCCACAACAAAAATAATCTTTTAGTAAGCTAATGGTTTTTCTTCTTGTTTTTAACTGATGCAGTTAAAGAGCTAAATCCTAATTTATTTTAAGATTTTTATTTTATCGCCACCACCTGACAGAGAAATCTGTTGGATTTGTAATGTAGCTGGTTGGGTCCTTTGGATGGCACCAAAAATCAAGAAACTCTTCACCACCTTCCCCCCCCCCCTCTTTTCCAAGGTTCTTCTTTTCTGTTTTCATTATGAGATGAGCTGAAAGATTACCATAAGTTTTCATCTTCTTAGACAGTTGAAATTTCATTAGAGTTGTTACAATTTGATTCCACAATAGATTAAAATGCCTTAATTGATATTATTGTTGTTAAGATTTTGAATTGTCTTGCAATATAAAGGTTGTCAGAGTAACAATTGGAATAAGATTTAGGAATGTGTGTTTTGATGTGATCCTAAATCCTAATCTTCAAACACTTTCATGATTCAAACATAAATATGGATAATGTTTGTGGTTCTCTATAAGTATGTATGCACATGTTATCATTTGTGTGAGCATGTTATCAAACAGGCCATAAGTCTGGCTGCTTGAGGCTGTTCATGTATTATTACCACCACCATCACCACCACCACTAAAAGTACAACAGCAACATCACTGTTCACTGACAGAGATACTTATTCCTTTAGGTTTCGCTTCATATTTTCACTTGCTAAAGATGAAGACACTATAAATTATTCACTGTCGAAGAGGGCTTAGTAATTAAATATTTATCTAAGTCAATCCCTTGGGAAAATGAGTATTAACATTTCCTTGCTTCTTTGAATGAACAATACCTTCAGGTCAGTGCAGTGGCTAAACTTCCATTGAAATAAATTCTCAGCCTCCTCCATGCAAAGTCCACATGTTCCAAAACTTTAAAAAAGAAAAAAAATACCCAGAAAATCTCCAGTATAATTTTAAACTTTTGGTGACTGCATCATAAATTTCAGATCTGTAAGTCATCCCTCAATGTTTTAGTATTAATTTCACTTGCTATGTTACTATTCTATCATAGCTAACCTTTTACTACTACTACTACTACTACTACTACTACTACTACTACTACTACTACTACTACTACTACTACTAGAGGCACAACTAATAACACTTTACTCAACCACTTGACCTGCTAGAAATCTTTGAAATTTCCATCAAAGCACACGCTGTCATTAAAAAAGGAAGGACACACTTGATAATATATTCCTAGATTATATATTTCTAAATATTCTGAAAAAGGATTGGGATAGGCTATGTATTTGGCCATCAGTTTGTATTGTTCCTGTATATCTCCCTGGCCATCCTCCAGTGCCTTTTCCATTTTGTCTGCTGGGACCAGATAAACAGACTGAGAAGTCTTTTTAAACTTTGTTACCTTCAGTTGATGTGTACGGCATCACTGTTGTGTTATACATAAAACATCCTATGAAATGTGTGAAAGATAA
>NC_142937.1:79491693-79546693 GCF_046866305.1 Octopus bimaculoides | reverse complement strand
GTGTTCAAAGTAAACCATGTTCAGCGTGAGAAATTACACCAGTATACAAAGTTTCAAACTGTTTATCAAAAAAAATATTTTAAAAATCTATGAACGAAACTGAAGAGATCTGACTGAACTCAAAATACACTGTTTTTCACACACATGACAAATAATCATGACATCCTATTTTTGCAGTTAAACTTCATGGCATAGTTTCTGTATAAATACATCTAAATGAAGCTATGAAAATCAACACGGGATCAAATCATAATGAAAAGCAACCATACATGGCATTTTGCTATGCACCATCATTTTGCCAAACAATACATCATTGTATATCTGCTCTGGGTCAAATAACAGCTAATATGATTGTGAATAAATAGTTTGGCTTCTCAATTGAAGACAAGAACAAGTCAGAATAATTTTTCTCTTTCTGCAACAAAAGCAACAGGGGTTCCAAGGTCTGCCCAAGTATATAATAATATGGTATTAGCCTATGAGAGATTTTTGCTGTTGAGCTGCAAGTTTGACTCCTCTGGTTAGAAGCATTACTGCTGTGTGTTCTAGTTTCTTTTGTTTTTTTTGCTTAAAATCACATTAAGTAAAATTGTTTTTTTGTTTCTTTTAAAGATTTAAGGGAAATTGAGCTAATATTTCTATCTTGTCAAGCTTCTACATTGGTTCCAGCATCCTGTATCATTCCTAGTTAAACTGCTGCCAATCTACTGACCATTTCAACTGTGACTTAAACTATGACAAATGGTTTTTGATAGGGCATTGATATTGTAGCTCCTAAGATTTTGTTACCCTGTACCCACTCCTTAAAAAAATCTCTAAAATGCAATACAAAGCAATAAATGGTTAACTACCCTTTGTGTCATTAAACATGCATTTAGCAACAAGCTCTTGTGGATCTACGGCTCTATAAAACTAATCTAGTTATACATTGTCTACCTGAGTGCTGTATGATAAGTTTCTTTCATATGAGAATTACTCTGAGGTAATGTGTTGGAAGGGAAGCAACTACATTGTGCAAAAGTCTTTTAATAACACACAACTATTTAATTAATTTCAGTTAGTCAGAATTTTTGTTGTACAACTACACCCTGCTTGTTGATATTGTTCCACTGGCGCTAAAGACTGTTAATAGCTAGTTTTATAAGTCCTACAATTTTCTAGGGTTCTTTTTTATTATTTCTATATAATTTTTATTGTATTTCAATCCTGTTGTTAAAAGACATCCATTTACTTTCTGAAGAAGGACAAATGATGAATAATGATCACTAGTGCAGTGAAAATCAATCAAGATGAAAACAATAAATATGTCTCTTGACAGGAAAGAGAAAAAAGAAAACCTTTGGCCTCTAAGCAGTGGAACTATATCAGTAACCAAGGTTATAGTTAAGCAATGAAAATTTAGACAAACAGTTAAATTTACTTCAAATAAATTTGAATTAAATTTAATAGTTTTAGTGCTGGGGCTAGTAGGAACTGTGTTTTTGTGACCTACAAAAATCTTTCAGATCTTTTCAATGAAAAAAATAGCGACCAAGAATAGGTCCTAACCCTTCAGTAATGAATTCAACATAAGCTGAAAATAGCACAAGCTAAAAATGCCTCTCAGTTTTAACTTCCCCCACCCTCGTTTTTCTTCCAATAAAAGCAAGTTGAGTGATGTTTCAAAATGCATCCACCATAACAGAGGCTGTTGAAACTTATGTGCAAGCACTCTCTCTCTCTCTTATCTCATCTTCCCCACTCAAAACTTAAACTTTCTTTATCTTTCCAGTGATGGTGGTTTCTTATCTCGAGGGCCATCAACTAGGACTGCTGGAACTTACGCTGCTGATCAAGATACAGTCCCTGAATCTCTATATGATCTTCCTGCATACAATGATGGTTACATGGTAAGTACACATTTCAACTGCATTCAATATTGAATCCCTTTTCTTTTTTGGTGGTGATGGTGGTGGTGGTCCCGTATTCACTTCTTAGCAATCTTCTTCTTATTTTGTCTTCCTCTCAGAGCAATCAACTCCATAAAGGTTTTACTTGTTCATCTCTGCTACATTATCATTAGATCTGCACTTAGCTAATCTAGTTTCTTGCACCAGCAGGAAAATCTTTTTTTTCTTTTTGCTATCTACCATAGATTGATAAAATTTTAACCAAACTAGGAGATTGTTGATCTCTCTCTCTCTCTCTCTCTCTCTCTCTCTCTCTCTCTCTCTCTCTCTCCCCCTCCCCCCCCTCTCTCTCTGTTTTTGAACTTATCACTCATCTTGCTTCAAGATGATTTATCTCAAGAAATCTCCCTCCTCAATGATTTCGGTGCCACACATCTCTTCTTTGCCCTTGGATTCCTTGCACAAAGTTTCATTATTTACTATTTACTCTCCTGAATTATTCTGTTAGTCTCTTCATCTATCCATGTTCTTCACTGAACTCTCATCTATTTTTAAACCACCCTTTACCATCCCTCATTCTCTGCATCATTACCTCTCAACACTTTGCTGCTTCAATTCTGCTAATTGAAAATAGCAATGTAGATGACTGATGTGCCCTTGCTCATCTTTCACCCAGCAAAAGCAAACACTTCTTTTGCAGACAGTTTGTCTGTACAGCAAAAAAATGACCAACATCTGGAGAAAACTTCAAAGCCTCACCATTTTATCTACCATTACAATACATGCAGCAGGATTATTAGAAGACAAAAGCTTTCACCTCCCAAATTTCACTCAGTTTTTCTGATCCTTTGCTGCTAATGTTGCAGAATCAGTCATTATATGAATGTAGTGGATCAGCAGAATTGTTCAAGACCAAATACCTTTTGATATTTGCTGCAGTTCTTTACATTTGGAATCAATCTAATCAACTGCTATTCTGTGCCAGATTGCAATGGGATAACAATGGGGTTGTAGAGTCCAAATCTTTACCCCCAATCATGGTGAGGGGAGAGTTTGATGACTGATGAAGTGACATATTGGAATACACTGCCATCATTGCAATATCATTTACCTGTGACTCCTCCCCCCTCCCTACACACATGCAAAGAGTCTTGAGTTTCTTTGAAAAGAAAGCCTTATAAAAAGGCCATAACAAAAAGTATTCATCTACTCATACAACTAAATAACATCACCACTGAGTAAGTCCATTTAAAGCCAGCATCTTCTCTTCAATTCCATATCTGACCACTCCAAGCACACAGTTGTTGACCAATATTCTATCTGAATAATGTAACCAGTTCCCATAGTGTTTTTTGTCCCTACCCTTAGACACAGTTCTTTCAAGCCTGTTTCTATTGTCACCAAACTCAAGGTCTTTCTCTGTTTCTACTTTAGTCTATGGAAACACACATTTGCATCCTATTTCCGACAAGAATATTGTTTCTCATCATTCTATTGCTCTCACTTGTAACATCTCAAACAGTTGTAAACAATTCTCTCTTTATTCCCTTTAGTATGGTTCCTTCATCAGTCTCTAGTAGAGCCAGCTTTGCCTAAGACTTGGTCACTTGTGTCACAACACCAGTGATCTCACCCTTGAGAATTTGGGTTGGAGCAGTGTTGTTGCCTATGTCTAACATATCAGCCTCCTGTCTAGAATTACCGTCCATTTCTCAGGTCTTGGTTCAGAAGTTTTCTGTGAAGCCTCTCCATCACAGCATGTTAATAGGACTCTAATCTACATTCTATCAACACTTCTCTCTATTTTTCAGTTCACTTTTGTCTCCTACATGTTTCCTTTTATGCATTGATACAACTCATACAACCTTGCATTCTTTTCCAGCTTGTCACATACACGTGTCATCTATACACATCATCGACACTACATAACTTGATTTGCACACTTACATAAAGGCAACATTTCAAGACATACTCAACTAAGAATTTGCTAATTGTACAACACCTTCCCTACAATTGGCTCACATAGCTACTGGCTATACTCTCTTACTCCTTTCACATCTCCACTCAACTTCCACATCCTTACAGGCTTATTTGATGCCTTCCTTTATCTCATCTCTATTGGCCCATCAACTAAACTTAACATTAAACACCGAATCTTTGTAACCCACTTGAATTCTCACTCTGCCCAGATTTTTCATACGGTAACCAAATTAGGCAAATTTTTTTAACTAAACAACCTTGCCAGTCTGAGAATATCTGCGATGGTCACAGGTACTCTCCGTCTTTCTTTAAATAATGGTGAAGAAATCTAGTACCTAGCTCTGTGTTTCACTATTCTAAATTCAAATGTTGCTGACATCGAGACACTTTCAATATTTTTTCAGTTTCTTTAAATTCTTAATCAGTCTTGCTTCTTACATCATAACTAACACTTCTCTACCTCATAGCTATTGCCATCTGATTCGTTCTTTGAATTTTCTTTACAATTACAAAATTTGGGATGAATTTTCTCAGGGTGTGAACTCTTTAATCAGTGCCCTCTTGTTATCGTTTTGGTGTATATACTTCAGTTATGAAGACAGGATAAAATACAACAGTTTAAATGTTACTTATTAAGATTATGCAAAAAAAAAAAAAGATTAAAATAAAACTGTTAAATTGAAAGAATTACTTCCCTTGTTCATTAACTTTAAAATCAGACTTCACTCACCACATTAAACTTAAGTTTATATTGTCAATGCATCAAAAACCCAAACTGTACACACCTATTACTTATCCTTTTCACATTTTTTCTTATAAAATAATTTGAGACTCATACGCCTTCCCATACATATAAATTCTCAACTCAAGAAATAAGTCCTTTCTTTATTTCCATCATCCAAGAAAAAGGTACCATTAAGGACTGAATGGTCAACTTGCAGCAAATTCAACTGACATTCCTAATGGAATCAGTGTGATGCTTAATATTTAGCGAAACTTGATGCTCCTTACCCTCTACAATAAAAGTGATCAGCCATTTATTGGTTGTGTCGTTGATCCATTTTGCTGCTTGCTTCTTCTGAGATTTAGCCCTCATCTTTGAAGAATGACTGTGAATGGTTCTACTACAATCTTGCTTGACTAAAAAGGTGATATCCATGCCGTACCTACTTTTATGGTCAGGCTCAGTATTAAAAGCAACTTGCTGTAAAGATAAACATGACTGTTTGTAGCACATCAAAGGGAACAACAGCAGGAAGAACTTAACAGAAAGACTAAAAGATCCCAGCAATCTGCACACAGATCGGGAGAAATATCTCAGTGACACAGAGCTGCTGAACCTTAACAAAACCTGACCTTGACAACAGAGTGTTTCAGATTGCTGACAGCACTATGAGAAATATATTAGATGTGATGTCAACTGTAAATAAAAAATTGCATAGGAAGATATCCATAATTCAGGTGAATGTCATTGGCTAACGAGCTACAAGACAATGATGAAGAAGATAGCTGACCACCAATATTCCAACCATCACATTTGCTCGCACTATTTTATTTTTATTATCATAAAAGGCAAGTGGGGTAGCAGAACTAGTATAGCATGAGACAAAATAGCTTGTCATATTTAGTCACATTCCTTAACATTTAGAGTTCAAATCCCACTGAAATTGTCTTTGCTTTCATTCTTTCAGAGTCAATAGAAAAAAAAGGTTCTGCTTTTGTTAGAAATTCTAATAATTTTTTTTTAAGGGCCTGGAGACTTTGATCACTTAACAATTCTACATTGTATATGAATGTCTCATTTCCAACCAGGCCAGACTGGGGGATAACATTGATAGAAATAAGACTTATTAGGGTTGTCTGCTTAATGTCATAACATTAAGGGGGTGGGGATCTAATTAATTAATAATCATTATGTGGTGGGGATAAGCTCAATAACTAATTTTAATTTAATCTTGGCAAATATTGGTGACACTGCAGATATGTTTCTGTTCTGCTTGAAGCTGTTTTCATACTTGGTTCCATACTATAAGAAAATCACTCTATCAATATACACAAGTGATATCAAAAACTGGAATTGATGGAAATTGCTTAGGGAAGCTATCTGCTCAAAGAATAAACCCAATTAAAACTAACCTAGTTGAGGTAGAGACTAAAGTAGTGCTAACGAGTCATTAAGTTAATGTTTTCTTCTTCTCATTACTTAGGTATTAATTAGGATTTTTTTTCTTGTCATCACATTATCTTGGCTCTAACTCAATTTTAAGTTAGGAGCTGAGCAGAATGAGGTGTATAGAGGAAGTGTATCTCGGATTTCCTTGTTGGGTTCTTGAGAAGGTGTAGCTTCATGCCAGAAAATTAAATGAAAATAAAAAAAAAAAGATTTTATTGTATTTCGTGATGGTCACTTTTTTTTTTTTTTTTTTGCCAAATAAACACACACACTATTTATTTTTTTCTTCACTCGTTTATTACTGTTCTTATTTTATTTTTTAAACTCATGTCCATTGTCCAAAGATTTAAAATATATGAAAAAAGAGATCTTTTATTTTTTTCTTGTTTTTCATCCGTTTGAATTGTCTTATATAAGTTTCTTTAAAGTAAAACAGCCTTATCCTTCTGAATATGCTTTGAATATTTGTTTATTTTTATAATTTTTTACCCTTTTCTGCTGACTCACTCCTCTGGTTGTCTAGCTATTATTGCTGTTGGTGTTGTTAGGTGGAGAATGACTTTGAAAAATCCATACTCTCATTAAATGTCCACAATGTAGTTTCAGTATTCAGTTAAAAGGGTTTATACTATGTTACTAATAACAAGAAAGGCATGAACATCACAATTTCTCACGTCTTCATAATAAATATAAGGATATATGCTTATGAAAATATATTTTAAGTATTCAAGATTAGAATGTTTAGAAAGGTGGCCTATACTAGGTATGTGTGTCTCTCCAAAGAAAACAGTTGATCTCTGTTTTCTATACACACAGGTCTAACATCACAAGTTGAACACACAATACACAGATTGAAAGCAAGTGATGTTTGTGTGTAATGGTGTTCTGCTGTGTGTGTGTGTGTGTGTGTGTTCCTTATGAGTACAAGTCCTTTTGATCACTGCAACCTTAGATGCCAGAATACCACCTGTTATTGTGTTATTGTGTTAATTTCTCATACTCAATATATATACCAGAAAACTGATACACATGCTCAGCTAGATATATTAAAAGAACAGGTTATTCAATATTACTGACCTGTATCCTCAATGACAACCACATAGATAACAGTCTGCCAAAGTCGAGTGATTCATGTTAGCTACCACATTCATGATAGCAACCTTCAATGAGTCATTGATAGTGTAGGGTCACTGGTTGGTTACTGTCTCAGTGATGCACCTGATATAGCAGCCCAGTTGGTTCAAATTAGGATAGCTAGAATACCACATGGTAAGAGCTTTATACCTGTCTTATTTCTCAGGTTGTAACCATAGCCTCCTTGTACATTGCAAAAGCTATTAATGTGTTGTCCAACATGTCTCTGTCACCAGCCATGATAATGAGGTCACCATCACTTATCGTTGAGGTACTCTGCAGAAGAGTCTCATGGAAGTGATCCTTTTGTTCTCCCAGCCACCTCACCTGTGGAGCTTATGCCAAAATAAATGTTACTCTTGTACTATCTATGATTAGTCGTAACTTAATTATCCTATCACATACTCTGACTACCTCTATTGCCTTATCTACTCATCTCTAAGCTAGTAATATACCCACTCCACCCTTGTCATCACTATTGCTCACCCAGAAAAGTTTGAACTGCTGTCTTCTACCTGTGAGGAGTTCATTTGAAGACCCCTGCCTTGTTACCTCTAGCACATGACACACATCCACTCATCTTCGCTCCAGCTCACTAGACCTACCTTTCATTGTGCCTAAATTTAAAATTGCTGCTCTGTTTTGGAATCTACATCAGAAGGGAGCTATGGTAAAGCTGCTTGTCTCTTGGTTGATCAGAGTCTAGCTGCATCTCTACCTGTGAAGAATAAAAGAAGTTGGATTGTGCTTGGCCAGCAGATAGTTGCATTAAAATTGCCATCATTCATTCATGATTTGCTTATTCTCAACATTTGCTGTTATATATTGTATGAAAATCCATAAAAATTTAGTCAGAAAATAAAGTAAAAATAGGATTCCAAATGCTCAAATGCAATGAAGAATACTGTTGTTATATGAGATTGTCATGACTGTCACTACTGCTGGAAGGGACCAAGTGCCAGGCTTGTTTTTCCATATATGTGGTGATGAGCTGAGAAGACGCTTGCTACTAATCAAGGAGAAAATGAGAGAGAGACTTCTGACATTGGGTAATGGTGAGTGCGTTGCAAATAGCCAGGCCTTGTGTCTTGAGTGGTGAACAGAAGAACAGGCGTAGGGAGAGAAATATAAACAAGCCAGCAACCGTGATGGAGAGAGAAATAAAGAACAAAAGTATATCTATAGCACTGGAGCGGCTGTGTGGTAAGAAGCATGCGTTCCTTCCCCCCCAACATCGCTTGACGACTGCTGTTGGTGTGTTTACAGCCCCCGTAACTTAGCGGTTCGGCAAAAGAGACTGATAAAATAAGTACTAGGCTTAAAAGAATAAGTCCTAGGGTCAATTTGTTCGACTAAAGGCGGTGCTCCAGCATGGCCACAGTCTCAAATGACTGAAACAAGTAAGAGAACAAATATATATATATATATATATATATATTTACTTGCCTCTGGATTTAAACATCCCCTGGTTGCTTGGATGCTTCAGACTACCCCTGAAGGATCGAGGCAAACCTACCACTTACCTATATATATATATATATATATATATATATATATATGTATTTAAAATAATCCAAGGATAATAGGGATGAAAAACATCCAATCTTTTGCTGGCTCCACAGTTAAATACCCAATTTAGCAGAGGAAAATAACTTGACAAATTACATGGGTATATATTAAATTATGGAGATGTATAACAATTGACAATTCAAAAATTAAAATTTAAAATTTGTTAGCATAATAGTATATATTATATTCTTATAATAATATAAGGATCTAGTTAGTTTCATTCGCAAAATGAGTCCCCTTTTTATTTTGTTCCAATTGCTTTCAATTTTGATGTATTGATGCATCTGAATTTTGATTATGATCAACCAATTACTTTATCTCATAAATTAAAGAATCTGATGTCATTTGGAATTAAAGTTGACAAATTTGGGTAATTTTAGCCAATTAACAGCTTGTTACCATGACAACCGCATGTTATGTTGATTCTTCACACCACGAGATTTACTTCAACCGTGTGTTTTATTTTAATAAAAATTTATATTTATCAATTAGAATTTTATTATAGATATTTTCCGTCAATTGTCTTCATATTTTACATATTCTTCATATATATATAGCAAAAGTTTGTGATGTTTATACTGTTTCTTGGCATTATGAAGGTGAAAGGAATATGTGAACTTAGTCCACAACCACACTCCTACACTTCAAGCACAGTACTGACAAAGCACCGGTGACTCATCAACTCAGTATTGCCAAGCTTCAGGGACTCATTGACTCAGCTGGATTTATGATTTCACTAGGTTAATTCTATTCATAAACATTTAAATAAGGAGTATTTCTTAAACTCTTAGCTTCACATTTCAACAGCTTAACTGAAATTTAGTCCACATAACAGGAACTGAGAGAGATTTCGTGGAACAGAGAAACTGTGGGTGATGCAGATAATTTGATATTATTTTTGAATTCTACATGCAAAAACATTTAAGATACAGGCATTCTCTTTTTTTGGACAAATTCTTTGTTGACCAGTGTTATTCTTATCATAGTTTACAAATCCAAGCATGAAAGCGTTACTCAACTTTGAAGTTTTAAAGATAGACGCCCCCTTTTCACACACACACACACACACACACACACACACTTATATATTAATGATGTACACAAATACATGACAGGTATACATAATACTGAAATATGCATAAAGTAAACACATGCAGACATATATATTAATATAACAAATTTTTTTTAAATAATAAAAACGTAAATCAATGAAAGGACAAAAGAAACAGTAAGATGATACATGTTCATTTTATTGGGTATTTGTGTTTATATAGAAACCTACAATGAACAGGTCATTTCACAGATGTCAAACTATAAATTTCACAAGGTACAACCTTAAAGTTGACACCACTCCACTAAACGCAGGAAATTTCTGTCTTGCGATTAGCTAAAAATACATTTTTAAATTTTATTTTTAAACCTCTGTAACTTTTTCCTCCATTTTCTTTCTCCACATCATCATACCTTCATAGTAATAATACTGGAAAACTACATTATGATAGCTGATTTTCAGATTTTTAAATTTCCGTTTAAAAAATGCATATTTTGCAAATCTGTTTGACTAGATCCTAATTTAATATAATAAGTAATAAATATTAAATATAAATCACATACAAATGTTTCAATTCTTAGCCATAGTAAAATTATAAAAATGCATTGTTTGTGTGTGTGTGTGTGTGTGTGTGTGTGTGACAGGCTTCTTTCAGTTTCCATCTATGAAATCCATTCAGAAGGCTTTGGTTGGCCTGAGACTTGCGTTCAGTCCCACTGCATGACACCTTGGGCAAGTATCTTTACTGTAACTCAGGGCTGATGAAAGACTTGTTAGTGGATTTGGTAGATGAAAACTAAAAGAAGCCTGTCATGTATGTGTGTGTTTGTGTAATGGATATATATATATATATATATATATATATATATATATATATATATATATATATATATATAAAACAGAAGTATATGTGTGTGTGTGTTTTTATGTATATCTGAATATGTGTTTTGTGTGGCAGATACCAGTCCTCCACCAATTTTCCTTGGTCATGATTTCTTTGGAGAAAAAGGAGTGGTTATTTTTATTATTTTTAGTAGTTATTGCTGCTGCTGCTGGGTTTTCTACATAAGAAATTTTTCCTGTCACAGTAGTAGTAGTAGTAGTAGTAATTGTTGTTTTTCTTAACAGTGGTATTTTTGCTCCAAGTTTATGTTGGCTGTTTGTATGGTATGAACACCTACACAAAGTAGTAGTAGTAGTAGTAGAAGTAGTAAGCATTTTCTTATCACTGCTGCTATTATTAATGCTGATCTTCTGGTTGCTTGTTATTGTGTGATAGTAATATGTGTGGTCAAAGTGTGTCTAGCTGTTGGTGAGTGTGTCTAGCTGTTTGTTTAGAAATACCTTACTTAACGAGCTACCTGTTGCATTCCTGAAAACATCTTGACCAGGCAGAGTCATATTTAATCTTCTTCTCTCCTTCTCAACACACACACACACACACACATATATGCATACACTGTTCGGTTTCCGGAAAATTTAGTAAAGGACATACAGAAACAAACAAAAGCAGTATTGTTTAGATCAACAATTACATATTGCTTCAGCTGGTCGCACTGCTTAGTTTATTGTGGGGAGGGGTTATGAAAATTTTGTAACCTGATGAGTCTCTTTGAACATTTTGAATGATTTGTTTTGTAGAGACAATGGCTTGGTTTATTTAACAATACCTACTCTGGCAGTCACACAAATCCACAAAACCTTCAGATGACTGAATCACACATTACATACAGAAGATATGTTTACAAGCAATTTCTCTAACACAAAAGCTGTGTAATGCTATCACATACTTGACATTATCCATACGAGTGCAGCAATCTATATCCTCCTATAAAAATACTTTACAAAGTCATATGAAAAGCTAGAAATCTACACATGAACCAGTGAGTTGAAGAAGGGCCACACAATCATTCGACCTGCCACAAATGGGAATGAATCGCCTGCAAATGACACTCTTATAAAAGAAAGGACACATTGGACAGTGTGATCAACAGAGACTGGATGGTCATTGCTTGGATACCTTTAATGATGATGATGATCTGTTAGGTTTACTCAAGGTGGACTTGGTGCTAAGCAACACCAACACACACACACACACACACACACACTATATATATATATATTCTTGTTTCTTCTGAAAAGCTTGGAGGAGGAAGATCTCCTTGCGGAATACCTTACTTCCCCCCCCCCCACCTCAGTTTACAGCTGATTTACAAAAGGCTGTACTCTTTTTCTTCTCTTTTTTCAAACATCACCACCACCACTACTAACTTTGCTACCAGCTCCACTTGTAGCTTACTCTGGGTAAATTTGGCAAATATGGTTTACAGTCAGTAGTCTAGGCAACAGAATGGAATATTGCCATGAAGATGATGATGGTGATGATGACGACGATGATGATGATAATAATCTATTCCTGTTTCTGAATCTTTTCAACAAATTCTCATACTACTATACAGCATGATGATGATGATGATGATGATGATGAACCTGGCTTGACTCCCACTTACCCTCTTCTCCCTCTTCCACTGCCTACCCATCAAAACTTTTAGGCTTCTGTTGTAACAGCATCAGCATCAGTGGTAGAAGACAGCAACACACACACTCAACAACTTTCTTCATAAATTCGCCCCCTCTCTCCCACCGATGTTGTGACAGGAACTACTATTCACTACAAGCACACCACATCTCTGCTACCAATTTTATTTTCTCAACTACTGATAACAGCAGCCATCAGGAATTTGGTTGCACACTTTTCCAGCCCCTTCTCTCTCACCAGAATGGATTATCTGTCAGCATTGTCACCAATATGACGCCTTGCATGGATATAACGGCTAAACCCAATGTTTCCACATGTCACCCCACCCAGTCACCTGCAGACCCCTGCACAGCTAAATTACTTATCAAACGCTGCAGAATTGGCACCACCCTGGCATTTGGAGTAGTACAGGTGAAAGCCAAGGCAAGTTTAACAGCCGTTTGCCCTTTCTCTTTTTGGTTGCTAATCTTTGTGTGTGTGTATTGGGGGGGGGGGGTATACAATCTAAATGTCTTGTATCCTTTCGTAAAGTCTTCAGTTATTATTGTTATGGAGTGTTTTGTTGTTGTGAATAAGTCAGCTTCTCTCTTGGTTATTGGTTAGGTTTATAAATACTGCTATGAAGAATAAGTGGAATGGTTTAACGGGAATTTAACATTAGTTTAAGGCATATCATCCTATGAATTTATTCCAGTCTACATTGCTTTTCCCCCTGAACACTACATGCACACACACACACAACTATTAGAGTAACCAGAAAATGTTAAACTATTAAGATATTTCCTATTATAAATTATTAAAGTCTTGTAATTTTAGTTTTATTGTAATGTTTTGGTTTCTAACTTCGCATTTAAATTAATTGGAATACATGTTCAACTATATTGAGTGTGTGTTTGCAGACATTGTATTTTACCAAATTTTTATCTATCTTACCTCATCTTAAAGGGAAAAAGAACTGCTAACTTTCTTTCTAATTATAGTAGAATACACACACACATAAATTCATACACACACACTCATCAATAAACATGCATGAACACACTCTTCTGTTGCAGCATTATACTTGGAAATCTTAATTAATCTATACATAATTGATTTTTAAGATTTGTCTTTAATTATTTTTTATGTCAGTTACTGTTGGTTTATTACAAGAAAATTTACTAATATTGTTTGAATTGTAAAAGAAATCAATAATTCCCAGTGTGTGTGTGTCTTGAGAAATTTGTGTCTGGATGTGTACAGGACTTGAAAGTCCTTTTGAAGTTCCCTCTGTTAAATACTGTGTGCCAGAAGAATAATCAGCTGAAATACTTGGCCACTTGCTTCAAGTCCTCCCAAGCATATCACTACTTTTGCTGAGTCCTTCTGGGCCTTTTTTTTTTTTTTTCTGTATTCTACCACAAGGCTTTTCACCCATCTAGCATTCTGCCATTTCACTGCCCTTGCAAGAGACAAAAGGCAAAGTTGACCTGGGCAGGGATGGTTTGGGCCATGAGTAACACCAGGCTTTTTATTTAGCATCTTTTGTTGTTGCTGCCACACATATAAGTCCATGCAGGAGAATAACAAGAAGAACTTCTGCTTCCCCCACCACACACACATTGGCAGAACATTTAAGAAATCAGGTGCACTTTTTAAATCATTTCACGAAACACATCTTTTGAAAACACAAGCCCACACATATCTACCTACCTCTCTATCTATTTGTTTACCTACCTATCTACCTACCTGCCTATCTAATCTATACATGCATATATAGACTTAATTCCTTGTCTCTCTCTTCTTTTTCTTTCTCCAACTCTCACTCTCTCTCTCTCTTTCTCTCTCTCTCTCTTTCTTCCTTCATCATTTAAAACTTCTTTTTGGCCAGCTTCTCAGCTTCTCATACTGTTTGGTGGTGGGTGTTTATTTCAAAACAACAATATAACTTGTAGTGTGGTATTGAGTGGAACTAGTGTAGAATTTGTACCAGAGTCTATAACTCCGTGTGTGCGCACATGCAAGCGAGCAGCGTGTATCCAGCTGTCAGTCAGCTGATTGGTTGGTTGATAGGTTTGCTAGTAGTGAGAGAGAGAGAATTGTTGGTATGGTAGAGATTTTGGGCTACCTTCTCAGATATCACTTACCCTGACTGGGATACAAAAATAATTCTTCAGTTACTTTCACAAAGACTAAGCTGCCTCCTCTTTTCAGTATATCTGTATGACCCCCCCCCATTCACTCTCTCTCTCTCTCTTTCCTTCCTCCCATCACCCCCCTCAATCATTATTTCCTCCAACATACTCATCTTATTGCACTCTCTTGATTCAACCAACCCTATAAGCATCATCAACATCAATTAAACAAGCCAACACGGCTTCACTCGCCTCTTACAGCACTATAAACATACACACACATGCAAACTCACCACCTTAGCACACACTGTTCACACATCCAACATCAATGAAGGAGCTTCTCTCTGCTAACTCAAACTGTGGAAAATAGCTACTGAATTTCCCTTAAACTATATTCCAACATTTAAACGAGAAGGAAAAATATTGAATGACTGTAATTCTGGATATCCTGCCTGGAAAAAAAACCAAAAAAAAAACACTGGGTAGTTGTAGTGAAATGGTGATAGATTGCTGGATCAGGGCTGGCCAAAAACTTAGGCTCGGCACCACCATCAGTAGCAACAATACTTTCGCTTCATGATTATCATTTTTTTAATTACAAAATCACTTCAGGCAGTTTCAGTTTTTTGTTTTATGAATGCATTAAAAAGACAATCTCACTTTTTTCATACCCACTTCATAAGTCTTTTTTTCTTAAGCTAATAATATATGTATACATGTGTGTATACACACACACACACACATACACACATTAAGGTTTGCTTTTCTGTTCAGTTGTAATGAAGACATTTTTGCATTAATTTGATGGGCTACTTTGTATTTTGATAGAGTGCAAATTTATTATTCTTATCCAAGAATGTTGTTGACAGTGACTTTGAAAATTCAGCCAGCTAAGCTGTCATCAGACTAGTCCAATGGTGGCTTAGCTGGCTGAAACTTTGAAGTCACTGTCAACAACATTCTTGTATAAGAATAATAAATAAATATGAAACAAATAAATAGCAAATATATACACATGTATGGAGGAAAGGTGAGAGCTATTAGAAAGCTTGTGTTTGATAGAGGCCAGTCTGCTTCTGGGTATGAGGTAAACAAAAACAAACAACAGACACACAGACACAATCAAAATAAAATGGACTTAATCCAATTATAAAATATATAAGGACTTGGAAAAAAAAATGTATTTGGAGATGTGTAAATGGAAAAAAGATTAATTAAAATCAATTCAAAGTTGAAAAAGGACACTATTAATATAATGAAATAATCCTTTTTCTTCTAGAGCACCAGGTCTGAAACTTAGTGGGAAGGGATAAGTCGATTTACACTGACCCTGGTACTCAACTGGTACTTATTTTATTGAACCCGAAAGGATGAAAGGCAAAGCTGACCCTAACAGAATTTGAACTCAGAACATAAAGACAGACGAAATGCCAGTAAGGTATTTTGCCCAGTAACAATTCTGTCAGCTCACTGCCTTAATCTATAGAAATAAAAAAATCAGTTCTGTGGGACTAACATGTATCAGTCCATTTTACTCACCCGGGTACACCCTTCTTCTCCTCCATTATGAGACTGACAATGTCAGTCTGCTTTAGACACTCCATATACCTTTCTCCTCCTTCGGCGTTAATGTTCCAATAATAGAAATAAGTAAATTAAAAATATGAGGCTGATTTTGTGTGTGTGTGTGTTTGCATGCGTGTAACTGTATGAGACTGTGTGTTTAAGTGCATTTGTGTATGTACATGTAACTATGGGACTGTGTGTGCTTGTATGTGTACGTACTTGTATGAGACTGTTTTTGTGTGTCTCCACATAACCAGAAATAACCGAAGTATTATTTAACAAATTGTGAGTGTGTATATATGATATAATGAAGGAAATTGTTGTATACTGTGCTCAGGTGCTCTGCAACTAAAAAAAAAACAAAAGCCATCAGGTGTACTGGTGGCAGATTTCAGGAAGCATGGAAGTTTTGAAGGATGTAGTGTCTTGACAGGTAACAACTGATGTGTGTAGTTTATTTCATGCTTCAGGAATTCTGAACGTGAGAAAATGTTTCCGAAAATCATGAGTGCTGTGTTGTCTTTTGATTTTATAAACATGCCCCCGAGTGTTTGTCATGGAATTCAAAAGGTTGTTGTTGGAAAGATGGTGGATAATCTTGTTAATGTAATAAAATAGTAGTATTATAATAAATATGTTTATGAGCTACATTCTGGTCAGTTATGGCCACATTAAAAAAGGGAAAGATAAAAAATAAAAGCTAAAAGCAGAAAACTATATAAAGTTCAAATGCAACAGTTAGAAGAAAATTATGCAAGTCCCAAAATACATCCAACATATTCAGAGTAATAACAAAAAAAAAAAAAAAAAAGACGTAAGGCATATGCAATAATGAGAAAAGATTTTATACATTGATGGTTTGGTGGCAAAGATCTTGAAATCAGAAACTTTCAAAACTGTTTCCAACAGTTCACTAGTTTCAATTTTTCAGTTTAAGGCCAAATTGTCTTAAAACAGGATCAAAATATTTGTTGCTCAAGCATAGAATGGTTATTGAACCACTTGGTTGAATGCAACAAATAGCTTACTGAATCAACCCCTAACCCACTATGTGACTGCAGTTAGTATTAAAGGTTAAAAACACTCTAATAATAATTATCTCTATAAATGAGAATGTTTGTATGTGTGTGTGCTTCCCTAAAACTCGAGAACTACACAACCAATTTCATTCAAATTTTACACATGCCTTACTTAGGGTCCCGGTTGTGTTTTAGTCAAAAAATTTTTTAACTTCTTGCATAGTCCGAGCCCACAGCAACATAATATCTCCTTCATTATTTAAGTATTATGTGTCAAAAGTGAAACAAAAATACTCATGTGAAATACTTTCACTTTAAAAATGAAACTTTTCCACCATTTCAGTATCAAAACTGAAACAATCACATTTTGATACTGTAATGACAGATACTTTCACTTTAATGGTTTCATTTTCATACTGATTCTACTACACTGAAACTATACTTTCACATATATACAGGCATACATACGTATATATATACATACATACATATATATAGATGTATACATATGTGTAGATATATATATATATATATAGATGTACATGTAATATATACACATATATACATGCATACAGATATCTATACATATATACACCCATACACACACACATACAGATGCACACAAACACACACATTAGTCATTTGTTTTCTTATTATCCAAAACTACGTCAAAAGTACTGAATGGATCTTTATGAAATTTGGAAATTATATTCTATGCATAACGGCCATAACCCCCATGAAAATTCATATATTTTTGATGTTGATGAAATTTTAACCATACATATTACACACGAATAAAATAATATTTCTAAAATTTCTTCTTCTTCGTAGAAGTTACAAAGACCCCTTCATGGGGACTTCACTCCCACAATTTAGTCATTTTTCCTAAGCAAAGACAAATACAGTTGTACCATTGGAAGCTATAGGGTCACCCGAACATAACAGATGAGCATTGTTTGTAATTCAACGGTACAACAGTGTAAGACTATCCTTTCAGATATACTTAGATTGTGATTTCTGCAATGTGGTTCATAAATTGTCAAGTAAATGAGACGCATCTTTGCCTCCACTGATTCACTTGCAAAGTGTTGAGTAAAATTATTTCATTGCAGACCTCCTTTGAGTCTTTTTATTATCACTGGGTCACACATAGTCCCCAGTTGGTAACATTGATTTCAAGGCCTTCCCAGATGAGTGACTGGTTGTTCTAAAACATTTATTGATTGTAAATTTTTCTGCACAGTTACCTATTGACACTTTCATTTCCCTTTACTCCAAACGTCACACATTGTTATTTCAATTGGGTCATACCCTTCCAATTGCTATAGATCATCCGTAATGCATCTTACAGCTGTGCCTGTCACCTGTATGGTGAGGAATCCTGCATTGGGGAGTAGTAACGACTAGGCTAGGGTAGCTGACTGATTATTGTGATCATTCGTCTTTTGCTTTCCTGTAGCTTTGCTCTCTTTTACAAACCCAGTGAACATACATATATTTCCTATTTCAAAGAAATTCAAACAATAGATATTACACACAAGTTAAAAAGATTCCCAACAATTCAACTTCTCTGGTTGACATTAACACACTCACCCCCAATAGGGGCCTTAACTCCCACATTTTTCAGCTCCATGAGCTCCATTTTTCAGGAGCAAAATCCTTTTAGGGTCCATGTAGTGTCTTAGGCCAAAAAATTTTTTAGCTTCTTGCATAGTTCCAGCCCACAGCAATATCATATCTCCTCCACTATTTCAGTATTACGTGTCAGAAGTGAAACAATAACACCACTCTACTGTAATGTCAGATACTTTCACTTTAACACCGAAACTATTCCACTATTTCAGTATTACCTGTCAAAAGTGAAACAATAACATGTCGCTACTGTAATTTCAAATACTTTCAATTTCGTACTGAAACTATTAAAGTGAGACTATACTCTCACATATACACAGGCATACTATAAGACCCAAGTTAAAAACATTCCTAACAATTCAACTTCTCTGGTTGACATTAACACACCCACCCCCAATAGGGGCCTTCGTTCCCACATTCTAGCTCCATTTTTCAGGAGCAAAATCCGTTTTACACATTCCAGAAGACTGAAATTTTGGAATATGCGCATAAAGATCAATAGTATGGGATACATGTCTCATGATTAGAATATTTTTAGGGTGTGTAAAGAGGGAAAGAACCCTCATGTGCAATTTTCATGAAATTCGAATCATATGTATTCCAGTTCCTTAAAGATCTACTTCTCGTACAGCTTTTCATCGCTTCTTGTACTTCCTAGGCAGTTATCAGTCTTTCGCAGCACTCTGCCTCGTTCACTGAGAGTCATGGCAGGCCATCCAGATACACACTGAAGTCTGCCCCGTTGTCTGTTCCACTGATTGTCCCAAACAGTCGAGCAAAGGTGCTGCTGAAAGGCCACACACACATCTGCTTCGATTCAAACACCTTGCACCTGTTCTGGTCCACCAAAGATCGAATGGTCACCTTGTTGCCACGCTTGGCCTCCACCATGTGAACCCATCGAATAGCCTTAGTCCCCTCCCCACTTACTGAACATGCCTTAGCTTCTGACAATGCAGCCCTCGTGTTTGGCGTTGAAATGTTGGTCGAGGGCCAACCTCGCCGCCAACACGTCAGTCACGATGCCTCTGCTAAGAGCCTCGTCTAGATTTCTAACTAAATCTCCCTCTATGTTCTTTCTTTCTACAGCTAAAGCCTTAAGGCCAGCAATATTAAAATGGGGTTATTAGTGGACATTGAACTCTATATTTTATCAATCCTAGAGGGACGAAAAGTCAAGCTGATGTTGCTGGGATTTGAACTCAGAATATAAATTACTGGAAGAAATGCCACTCAGCACTTTGCCTGGCTTGCTAATGATTCTGCCAGTCCACACTGCCTTACTACTACTAATACTATTATCAATAGTAATAATTATAATAACCCTTTCTATTATAAGTACAATGCCTGGAATTTGTGGGTAGGGGGATTGTTGATTGCATTGACCCCAGTGTCTAACTGGTACTTATTTTATCCCCCCCCCCCCCCCCCCCCGGATGAAAAGCAAAGTTGACCTCAGCAGAATTTGAACTCAGAACATAAAGACAAGCAAAATACCGCTAAGCATTTTACCGGGACAATAACAATTCTGCCAGGTTTAATAATAATGATAACAACAATAATAATAATAATCTTTTCTACTATAGACACAAGGCCTGAAATTTGGGGGAGGGGAATAGTCGATTACATCGACCCCAGTACTCAACTGCTACTTACTTCATCGACCCCGAAAGGATAAAGGGCAAAGTTGACCTCGGCAGAATTTGAACTCAGAATGTAGCGACAGGCAAAATACCACTAAGCATTTCATTTAACATGCTGATGATTCTGCCAGCTTGCCACCTTAATGATGATGAGGATGATGATGATGATGGTTTCAAATTTTAACACAAAGCTATCAGTTTCAGGTGAGGGAGTATGTGGATTATTATATTAACTCCAGTATTCAACTGGTACTTATTTTATCAAAACCCCCAAAAGGATGAAAGGCAAAGTCATCTACAGCAGATTTGAACTTCGGACTTACAATTTGAAGAGAAGAAATGACGCTAAGTGTTTTTTCTGGCAAAGCTACAATTCTGCCAGCTCACCACCTTAATAATAATAATTATAATAATAATGATGATAATAATAATAATAATAATGATGATGATGATGATGATGATTTCTGTTAAGAGAAACAAGGCAACAACTTCTCTGAATCTACAATCTACTGCCCTTGCTAGCCACAATAATAACAACACTGATCTTATTGCCTCTGATATTTATTTTGCCCCCCCCCCCCTTGCTTGTCGGTTTTTTATTTTTTTTATAGAGTACAGACGACTGAACCCTATTACTTACTTATTTACTTAGTTTCGTCTCTCATGCTGTAATAGCAGGGGTGGAGAAAGTCAGATGGAGTCACTGTCCCAGATGCTTCTACTTTCTTGCCGGAATACTAGAGGAAAGGGGCGGGGCGGATTTGGGTGTTGTGGGTTCTGGGAGATTAAAACCAAACACATACACACACACACACACACTTTCATTTCTTCTTCCTACTGTTTGCATTTACACACATTCACACAAGTATCTGACTCAGAACTGTGAAAATGCTCGTAAACACATACACACATAACCATAAAGATAGCCTTACCCCCGTTGCTGTAATATTTCCAAAGAGCTAATAACTTGCAAGTTATTACAAGTAGTTGTAGTAGTAGTAGTAGACACTGTAGGTCAGCAGCTCTTTTACTAATAAAGGTGTTTTTCAACTCAATAGATTACTGTGTTCTCTTCAGCTTCCACTCACATTGCCAGAAACAGAGTTCCTTTCCTATCCTTTAAGAATCCCTTCTTTCACAGTGTGAATGCTGTTATTCTAAGCCTTAGAAATTCAAACAAAATTTGTCTGCTAACAAAAATAAAAAATAGGATCTTTACTGTAAGGAGATTGGGGTGCAGACAATTTTGAAATCAGATTTTTAAGGTTCCTATCTTTAAAACATGCTGCTGAGGCCTAAGGCAAATTTCATAAAAGTCAATCTCTTTTCAATGGTTAAAAAGTAATATTGAGATAAATTTTGATGTTCATGTACACATTAACAAATCCTTTGTTTGATGTTTTGAATTTATCTTCCACAATGTCAAATTAGAAAATTTGGATCCTTTGCACTCCCTGAATAATACAAGTAGTTCTTTCTTTGTAAGATACTATTAAATTGATTGAGAGATGCTCCAGTTTATATTGTAGACAGTCAGATTTAAGATGTGATGGCATTTGTAATTGAAGAATGAATGTTTTTACATACATGTTTATATCAGTTTTCGTTTATGTAACTTTGTATATACACACAGCTGTGGAATGAGAGTCAGAAGCAGTTGTTGGAGTTGGAGTCAGTAATAATCTAGCAACTCTCTAAATGTAAACTGTAATATAATGTATTAAAATTTCCAATTTCACAGGTATTAATTTAGAAATAATCAAACCAGGTGTAAAATGCTTCTGAAAAGAAAGACTTCATAGAAGCTATTCTGTTTATAAGTATATATATTAGTAAATTTTACATCCAGATTTTTGATTTAATCACTCTTAAGGGTTCTTTAATTACATTTTGTAGGGATAAATTTTTCAGTATTTTACAATATGCTTTTTTCATTTCATTTCATTTCATGTAACCAGCATCATTCCTATCCTTTAGCATTCAGATAACTCTGTTGAATATGATGCTTATTCATTCACATTCTTCATCATCATCATCATTATCATCATCATCATTTAATGTTCGCTTTCCATGCGGGCATGGGTTGGACGGTTTAACTGAGAACTGGTGAACCAGATGTCTACACCAGGCTCCAATCTGATCTGGCAAAGTTTCTACAGCTGGATGCCCTTCCTAACACCAACCACTCTGAGAGTGTAGTGGGTGCTTTTACGTACCACTGGCACGAGGGCCAGTCAGGTGGTACTTGCATCAACCACACTCAAATGGTGCTTTTTATGTGCCACCTGTACAGGAGCCAGTCTGGTGGCACTGGCACTGACCATGCTTGGATGGTGCTTTTTTTTACATGCCACTGGCACAGAAGCCAGTCAGCAGCCCTGGCAACAATTACGCTCACATGGTGCTTTTAATGTTCCACTGGCACAGGTGCCAATCAGGTGGTACTGTCATCGGCCATGACAGCGATTTCACTTGCCTCAACAGGTCTTCACAAGCATAGTTTATTGTCCAATGATTGAAGGGTACTCTTAAATGGGCTGGTTATACAGCACTGGCATAGGCCACGGTTATGGTCTCACTTGGCTTGCCAGGACTTCTCATGCGCAGCATATCTCCAAAGGTCTCAGCCATTTGTCATTGCCTCGGTGACGCCCAATGTTTGAAGGTCGTGCTTCATTACCTCATCCCAGGTTTTCCTGGGTCTACCTCTTCCACAGGTTCCCTCAACCGCTAGGGTGTAGCACTTTTTCACACAGCTATCCTCAACTGCAAATTAATATTTATATGTTACTCACATAAGTGTACTTATAATACATAAGCACATTGTTTTAGCTCCACCACAATTCTGAATTTAATATTAATAAGAATTATGACTCAGATATAAAATCTTAGAAATACAAAGAAATCCATGAAAATCTCATTTACTGGATTCATGAAATATTTTGCCTCAGTTTATTTATTAATATTATTCAATTTATTTAATTACCTTTTCAGTGATAAAACTTGTTTTCTCAGTGTTCCTTTATTGAACTATTCTAATCACTGGTTTCTCCCTTTTTTCTCTTTATTAAATTTTATATCTGTGAGTCATAATCAAGTTAAAGATAAATTGTTCTGATCAGTTATAAAATTTATAGCAAGAGACATTGTTGCAAAAGTCTTAGGAATTGGCTGTTTGCAAGTGGAAATTAGCTGCATCCATCACAACAACATTCAGTAATAGCTTATTAATTTGTGTGAACAATTAAAACACCCAAATGAGTTGTGAAAAGAATTAGTATTTAAATAATATCAATGTATTCTAGAAATTGCCTTTACTGTTCAGAAGAATGATTTGTTATATGATATTGAGGATGATGATGGTGGTGGTGGTGGTGGTGGTGGTGGTGGTGGTGGCAGCAGCTTTAGCGATAGCAGCAGCTCACAAACAGCTACTTTAAATTTTCAATAGTTCTTGTTCTGTAAATGTCTAGTAGTTTCTAAATGCAAGCCTTCATCAGATGCTGGGCTTATTAGAAATAACCAGTTATTTGGACAAGAGTTTAACTTTGTGTAGCTTCACAAAACAACATTTTTTTCATTGGATGAATACAAGTTATTTTGTTTGTGCCAATGTTGTTCTTGTTCATGATGCTGTTGTCATCGTCTTGAATTATTTACTAATTTTCCAAGTTAACAATAAGAAACATTTTTCTTTTCCTTACACAACACACACACACTCATTATTTCCACAAGTATCTTTTGCTGTTAAAACTCTTTTCTAACAAAAAGGCTTTTGTGTTTGTGCAGCTATTTATTCTATTTACACAGGCCAAGTGCTATCAATAAAAGAATTAGTAATAATAAGAAAAAAATGTTCTCACAGGAAAGAACCAGTTTAAAGCTTTCAGTCTTTATATGCCTCAGTTTAAGAATGATCCTGAAAAATTATGATTTCAGGCATAAATGTCTGGCACTTTTCTGTTTCAGTGTTGCTTGGGTTTCACTTAGATAGAAGCAGGTTAAGTATTGATATAGTCTTCAGTTTAAGCTGCTGGATTACGCTTCCTTCTCAGAGAAACAGACTTTCCATCAAACAAAAAAATAAATAAACGAAAGCAACTTGTTCTAATCAGCTCAGTTTAGTCAAATTTTTTCTTTTATTTCTTTTACTTGTTTCAGTCTTTTGACTATGGCCATGCTGGAGCACCGCCTTTAGTCGAGCAAATCGACCCCAGGACTTATTCTTTAGAAGCCTAGTACTTATTCTATCGGTCTCTATTGCTGAACCGCTAAGTTACGAGGACATAAACACACCAGTATCGGTTGTCAAGCGATGTTGGGGTGACAAACACACACAAACACATACATATATATATATATATACATATATACGACGGGCTTCTTTCAGTTTCCGTCTACCAAATCCACTCACAAGGCTTTGGTCGGCCCGAGGCTATAGTAGAAGACACTTGCCCAAGATGCCACGCAGTGGGACTGAACCCGGGACCATGTGGTTGGTAAGCAAGCTACTTACCATACAGCCACTCCTACATGAACAAAGATATACTAACTGTGATCCTTCCAATTTTTTTCTTATTGTTATCAGTTTTGTCTTGTCCTATTTTTTTTAAAGGCAGTAAATAGGGATTCAGAGGATATTTAACAAGGTAAAAAAAAAGCCATATAGAGATCCCCTCATTCTTATTTGTTTCAGAGGAAATTACTTGATTACTAAAAGACATTCCAACTGCTTAGCTTCATTACCTCCGCCAAGGAAGGAGGTTATGTTTACATTGGTGTTGGTTTGTCCGTCTGTCCTTCTGTGTGCAAAATAACTCAAAAAGTTGTGAACAGTATTTGATGAAACTTGCAGGAAAAGTGGTAATGACACAAGGAACAGGAACAGATGATGAAATTTTGGTAGTGATCCAGGAATTTAAGGATTTTTCATTTGTTATATTTACTTTATATGAAGTATTACATTACGTTCTTTGATTATCTCCCTTGAAAACACGTTCATCGTTTCCACGTAACCTTTGCTGTTTCCAAAGTTTATTTTCGCTTCTCTATTAGCAATTTTACTCGTGTATCTATCTTATAAAATAGTATCAGTGGTTAGAATGGCAACAGGAGTGGTGTGATGCTGAGGTGATGGTGGTAATAGTGGTGTTGATGATAGTGTTAGTTGTGTGATGGTGGTATTGCAGTGGTTATACTGGTTGTGGTGGTGAAAGAGACTGTCAAGGTAACCGTCATGATAACGTTGATGGCGGTGTATGTGGTTGAAGTGGAAGCAATGACAATGCTGCTGATGATGTTGGTGGTTGTGGTGGTGGTGATAGTGGTAGGGTAGTTGTGGTGGTGGTCGTCGTCATCATCATAGTGCTGCTCCTGCTTGTTTGGCCAGAGGTCTGCACTCTCCGAGTGCTTTTCTAGTTTCTTATTGTTGTGAGTTCAATATAATCTAGTGTCAGTTTTCACCTTTTATTCCTACCGACCCAATAACTACCACATGTTGTAGTACAATTAGACACAGTGATATAATTAATTGTCCATTTTTGTAAGCAACAATTAATAGTAGATTTAGATGGAAGAAACAATAGGCCATTCATAATTGCAAAATGAATGTTATTTTGTATGGTGAAAAAGACATTCTGGGAATGGTAAATGAATCAACAGTCTATACACTAGCTTGTAACGTGGGGGATTCACTTAGGTTTTCACAATATCACATTGTTCTTTTAAACACTGTCAGCTCATCTCTAAAATAAGCATCACAGCAATTTTCCATTTTACTCCAATGTTGGAGAATCAAAATATGAAACCATCTTCTCTTTCTTGTGTGTGTGTGTGTGAGAGAGAGAGAGAGAGAGAGAGAGAGAGAAAAAGCAAGAAAACTTAGAATGTTCAGATTTACCAGAACCCACCAGCAGCAAAGAAAGAAACAAGTAAACAAAGTTTAAATGGATGTGGAAGTGTTTAACAAAGAAACAAAACCTCTTTTTTAAAAAAACAATAAAAGGAAATGGTTCCTATCTTATTGTTCATTCAATCTCTAATGATACCCAGATGTTGACAGCATTTACTTCTCTGGCTTTCTCTTCCTCCATTCAAGACCCACTACAATTCACCACCAACCCGTACCTCTTCATACTAAACTCTTGATAGCTTACGTGTGTGTGTGTGTGTGTGTGTGTGTATATATAATCTTTTCTTCTCTTTCTCTCCCTCTCAACTCTTAGCTGTTCCCAAAATATGTTCTTACCCTCTTCTTAACAAATTAACTCCCAATTTGAGCCCTGCTGTGTTTCAACTGAGGCATTTCTTTGAATTCTTGCTGTTTTTTCTTCTCTGTACGGTTGTAAGTTGTTTCCAAATCAAGAACGTACAACTTTGCATTTCCTTTCATCCTAATAAATAAATGGTTTCACGACTGGAAAAGAAAACACAAGCAATCATTATTAATTATCAATGTTATTGTTAAAGTAATGAAATATCATAGTAAATGTCTCTCTATATTTAGTTAACACCTATTTTGTAAGTTCAAATCTCACAGGAGCTATTGCCTTTCATCTCACTAGGCTTGACTTTTCTTTTCATCTTCCTGGTTCCAATTAAAAACTACCCAGCTGTATAGTGGTATCTATTCCATCAGCTGTACTTTTCCTCAATGAATTTATGGTTTTAACCCTTTAACATTTAAATTGGCCATATCAAACCGAAGCATTCTACTTATTATAAGTTCAAACTGACCGGATCCAGCCTCTCATGCTCACCCTACAATGTCATTCTAAAATTAAACTATCACATTATCAAAATCTCAAAGTTATAGGATTATGCATGATCAGTTGAAAACAATGTGAATAAAATAAGCATTGAATTTGACAGAGTAATCTCAATGCTAAGGGGTTAAACCCTTATTTTGGGTATTCATATTTCTCTCATTTACCTATCGATGTTTGTGCCACGTAACTGCACCCATGCTGGTGGTACATAAAAGGCATCTTTCAAGCCTTTCACAGAGGCAATATGGCTAATGCTGGTGTCGTGTGACGAGCACCCATGCTGGTGGCAAGTAAAAAGCACCTTTCAAGTGTTGGGCCTCATGGAGGCAATGACAAATGACTGAGATGCTTGGCAACATGCTGTGCTTGAGTTGAAGACCCATCAAGCCAAATGAAATCACAGTCATGGCAGATATTGAGGAGTTGTAACTGGCACCCATGCCAGTGGTATGTAAAATCACCCATTACACTCCATTACACTCTTGGAGTGGTTGGCATTAGGAAGAGCATCCAACCATTTTAAATCATGCCAAATCAGACTGGAGTCTGGTGCAGCCTAGCAGCTTACCAGCCCTGGTCAAACCGTCTAACCCATGGACAATGGACATTAAATGATGATGATGATATATAATTAAATGTTTACATTGATATCTGTTTATTTATTATCTGTGTTACACACATTTCTATAATTACTTATGGGCATTGTTTTTGTGCTGCACTGTAATGTAGCATGTTTTTCCTCTATTAAAATATAAAGGCATTGTTATTGAAAGTCAAGCTAAGATTGGCTTTAAATTGACAGTTTAGTACTGAATCACATTTGTCAGTGAGGCTTATCAGAAACACAGGAATATTCCAACAATCTATTTCCTCTTATTAATCCAGGGCTTAATTCTTAATTAAGTGAATTTTTTTTTTAAATATTTTAATTGTTAGATTGTATTTGCTATAATAAATTCACCACTTGTCTAGTTTGGTCAACATCCTGCTAGAGTTAGCTTTACCTTGTGAAAATAAATATTAATAAATTAAAAGGAATACAGTCACCAATATCTGCCACAGATAACCCTACTTAGGGTCAATGTAGAATTATTAGTATTGGGACAGAAATATATGAGTGAATTGTGTCTTACATAAAGGAATTATATAATACACATACACATACACACATACAGGCAACATTCTTTCAGAAATAGTTAATTGGCTAATTTTAGAAACCTAATCAATTTTCTTTTGCTCTTTTCTTCCCACCAAACATGCATACACAACTGTCCACAACTGTGACCTTTATATTTTCTTACTGATTATCATCAGCTTGTTTAAGTAAGAAGCATTTCCAAATATCAATCCTTTGAAGTTTTAGCAAATGCTTGTCTCACTTCACAGGAATTAATGCAATTTGAATTCATATCAAACAATATTTGTTTGATAACATTAAATCCTACAATGGTCTGTCCTGTTGTCAATTCACTTCAAATATGATCATTGCTCACAGATGAGATGGTTGTATGCAATCTGAAGCAGCTGCAAATCACATTCAGATTAAAAAGAAACATGCCGGGTGTAATAATTACAAAAGATTTCAAAAATATCCAACAATGATTTTTGTAATGGCAAGAAACCTTTTTAGCAAGTAATAATCTAAAGAAAATCTGATTAAGGTTTAAATTATCATACCTGGGTTTGATATATTAACTGATAAAAACCATCTATCAGTGCTGGCATTTATCCCTTTTTAGTTACCCATTTTAACATCACCAGTCCCTTGGGTGAATCATGGTTGCAACCCCTCTTCTTGACTAGGTTATAACAAATTTAAACCCTCAAGATAATTCTGAGGTGAAACAGGTCACTGGTTAATCAAGGTATTCAGTATAATGCCAGTAATTAAATCTCAACCCATTTGTGTTTTAGTCAGCTGGTGTCTCATTCCAATGATGCTTTTCAGAAATCTCTAAGCACATAAATTGTTGGTAACAGAAAAAGGATTTCCTGGGATACCTAAGCCAAACGTATGAGACAACTATTTTAATCCATTGCCGAGTCTACAACAAAATATTGTTATTCTGCTTTTCTGTCAATCCAATGTTCCTTAAAACAGTAATTCCTGTCAACAGAAGCATTATGTCTCAGTCAGGCGATTCTGTATGATTTTGATTTTTGTAAGAAAGAAATCACTTAGAAAATTCAGCATGAGGAAGAAATAGTTAAGTGTACAGACTGTTAGTGCTGCCTTATTTCATTGGCAATAGGACACCCAGCTGTGGAATATCTACTTGGCTCTATATGTATTGATTTAAATCTCTAAATATCACCAAGCCTTGATAGAATAGAGGTGGGGGGTAGGCTTTTAATAATAACCACATTTGTATTTCTTGTGCATCTTTTCACACATTACACAACACCTTAGCCATTATATGCAATAACCGCTGAATCATTGTCAGATGCTACATCATTCACTATGTCATTGCACAATTCCCTGTTACTCTGAATGCATTTCATGTTATTCCCCCCCCCCCCCACACACACACACACAATACACATAACATTCATTCACACGTTATACTCTTTTAAATGCACATATTAGTCATAGATGACTACTTACAGCCAAGTTCAGTTGAGGACAAGAAAAAGAATGAGAACTAAAGCAAGTGGAACTCAAATCATTTTTTCCCCTCTCTATTCAAATCTATTCTTTAGCAAGGCTGACTCATTTATTTAGAACTCTTCATTTGTGACTCATCGCTTGCAAGTTTCTGTGTAAAGCATTTCAGATAATCTGCAATCCACAACATTAGGTTTTTCCATATTTGAATCAGTTTCATTTCTAGAAATATTTATTTCTAACTTCCAAAGGCTTTATTTCAAATTTCATTGCTACCTTCTCATTTCTGTTTTACTTTGTTTTTTGTTTTTTTGTGGTGGTGAGAATGTGGGGGGGACTATGCTTTTTTTTTTTTAATGTGTGTTGGCGTTGTTATTGTTGTACCCTTCTTCCCTGTACAAAAATAAAATACTGAACAAATAGAAAAAAATCTTTTCTTCATAAGAATTTTTAATTGAATTATAATTTATGCTACATATGTGGAGGTGCCCAAAAGAAACCGGAATTTTGCAGTATTATTTTATTGACTTAGTTTTACATTTTTATCACCTTCAAAGTATTCTCCATTTGAAGCAATGCGCCAGTCCAGGTGTGTTTTCCACCTTCTGAAGTGGTGTCTTTTAACACCTCTGTCATTCTTTCTTCACCTCTTCCACATCTGCAAATTCCGTAGCCCCAGCTTTTGTCACCAGTGATGACCTTTCAAAAAAGGTCCAGATCAACTTCCAACTGTTTTTTTCAGTTCATGACACACATTCAGTTGTGATTCCTTTTTATCTTCCATGAACAAGCAAGACACAAATTTTGCTGCAACTCTTTTCATTTGCAATTCCTCACTCAAAATTTCTTGGCAGGAGCTCCAGGACACACACCAGTCATATCAACAAGTTTGTCAATTGTTTGGTGATGGTCCTCCAAGATCAATTCATGAATTTTCATCATGTTTTCTTTTGTTCAGAAGGTCGTCCTCAACAAGGCTGGTCTTCAAGTGACCATTCCTAAAGCATGGAAACCACTCGTAAACTTGTGTTTTGCTCATGGCTGCATCCTTGTAAGTTGTTTGAAGCATGGCAACTGTTTCAGCTGCTGTTTTCCCCAGCAGGAAACAGAATTTCACAGAAGCAAACTGTTTCTTTGTTTCAATCATCACAAAAATTGATGAACAGGGGAGAAGCACTGCAAGGCAAAGGCAAACCACACAACCTCACACAATGGCACTGATCGACAGATTGATGCCTGAGGGTTGCATCAAGTGGCTTCTAGTGGCAGAAGTCTGAACTACAACAGGCTTGTCCAACAAAGAATATTTCTAGTTACCTTTGGGTATCTTCTCATATGTTATAATCACACAACCCATACACCCATGCAAGTGTAAATGTGTGTGTGTGTGTGTGTGTGTGTGTGTGTGTGTGTGTGTGTGTGTGTGTGTGTGTGTGTGTGTGTGTGTGCTTACATTTCAAGCATATAGGCATGGCTGATCTATATTAATCTTTCTGATTTATCTCCTGCAAGTGCAATAGTCATTTGTCTCACTTTTGGCAATCAAAGGCTTCTGAAAAATTATTAATCTTCTCTTTTAGATGCTACATTTGATTCCTCTTATGCCCAACTTTTCTCTCAATATATTTGCACTTTCTTGTACATGCGCACTGATGTTGCATATCCAATGGAGCATACTGCAGTCATTTCTCTCCAGTTTACACATGTCTTCTGCATTCAGAGCCTATGTCTCACTACCATGGATACAAGTATCATGCAATCAACTTTTCATCTGAGAGAGAGAGAGAGAGTCCTTTTGTTGCTAACAGAAGTAACAGCTCTCTGATCTTCCTCCACCCTATTCTTATTCTAGAAACAATACTTTCAGAGCATCCTCCATCATTGCTAATTTGGTCACCTAAGTAACAGAGACTATCTAACTATCTACAATGCTCTCCTGGAAATTTGAGAGAATCCAAGTCCCATGTGCTCTTAGTGCTTATTGTTCCTGCACATACAAAGACGTGAGTCAGTATTAAATATTTGTAAATTCCATCCTGGTATTATTGTTATGTTATATATATATATACCAGAGTAATGACATAAATGCAAAACAAGGTGGAAAAAATAGTATCCGAATACCAGAGGTAGATTAATATGCTTTATTAAAAGGCAGCAAAAATATCACAAAAACTGTTACTCAGAGTTTCATGTTCCCATTCATTGGACAGTTTTGTTTAGAATGGAACAAAAATAAAGTTATATGCATAAATATACAATTAGTTTGATAGACACACATTTGAAAATGGTTTTGTTTCATTGGTCCTTTCAACTGATGGTCTTTACAATAACCGGTTGCTTGCAATGAACAAATTGCAATTTAAAATCATATTATTATAAAAATTGAAGAAAACCTTAAATCAAAAAAAGCTTATAAAGAAGGACAGTCAAAATACCCAGGGTAAATAATTATTTGTAAAATATTAATCAATTAATACATTGAAAGTTATACCCGTTTAAAAAGTTTTCATGTTGGATTACATATACATTTAGCAGTATATATGCACATAGCAAACCATCTATAATATACATAAAAACACACACACATAAAATTACATGTATATTTACCTAAGTATAAATATACATACAAATATACGCACATATGGATACGCAAACAAATATACAAAAATATGTACGCAAATACATGCTCACATATATAAAAGTATACACACATATATACATTTATATATGCATACATATATATGCATGTATACATATATATATATTTATTTATATATATATATATATATATATATATATATATACACACACACACACACACACACACACACACACACACGTGCATATGTATACATACACACACACATACATGCATATACATACTTATACATACCTACAATACATACATACACATAAATATATAGAGACATATCTACATCATAACGTATACATGCAAGCAATTTTTTTAAAATACTGTTCGGTGTGTATAATATTGTAAAATAAGGAAATTGTACGTTAATTTGATGTAACATAATTAAATACATGAGTAAAAATGAAAATAATAAAAATAAACCTCAGCAAAGCTTAAGCTTACAATCAAATTTAAATGTATAAAACAGTTGAAGGCTTTCTTAAAAACGAAGTCGCAATATACATTAGTGTTGCGATGCAAAATAACTATACCGTGTAAAGTCAAATTCCAATGCGACAGTCAAGATGTATATTTCAAAAGTCAAAACATCTTACCCATACGGTATTTTGTCGGTTGACATTTGAAATTTTGTGGCATGCCTGCAGGAATTTAAGAGCTCGTGTCTCTGGTTCAAAGCGTTTTTATCCTGGAACCGGATGAAGAACTTTTCGGAGAGGCAAAGATTACATTTCATAGGTCTTTTATAAGCTCCATGTCTGTATGCTGATGCTTTTTCTAGAATTTTCCAGATTACATTGAAAGGACAGGTGTCATTCTCTTTCAATTCCCAGACATGCTTTGCAAGACTAGTCGCTGTCCTGTTCTCGGAGTATCGGAAAGAATTTCTGTGGTAATAGAATTGAGTCTTGAATGAATTCTCTGAAGCCCTTGTATATGTTTTATATTCATGTGAGCCATCTACTTGCAGTTTGGCTCTATAAAATTTGTGTTCTCAGACAAAACTAATAATAACGATAAAAGACTGTTAAATGATACAATTACCTCTAATTAAAAGAAAACCAATAATAGTAAATACTACGAAATTAATGAAGAAGCTAAATTACTTGCGAATAGAAGAGTGCTTAGCTAAGAGAGAAGGTTTTATAACACTGAAAGACCATAAACCCAATTTCCATTATATTCCCACATGTAGACTATTAAATCCAGCTAGATCTGAATTCGGGCTAGCAGCTAATAAAATACTTAGGAACATTAATAATAGAATAAGAGAAATTACTGGACTCCGACTCCGGGGTAACAGCTTTACTGTAATTGTTTGGTTTAATAAGATTAAGAACGAGAATAATGCTAGATTTACTCAATTTGATATTATAGATTTCTATCCTTCAATATCCAGAACTCTACAAGATAAAGCAATTGAATTTGCTAAATTGTATGTCATTATTGATCCCATAGATTTAGAACTCATTAGATACGCGAGGAAAACATTATTATTCACTAAAGAGGCAGCTTGGATAAAAAGGTCGAATAGTGATGAACTATTTGATGTTTCTGTGGGATCATACGATGGTGCAGACATATGCGATCCAGTGGGTTTATATGTATTAGACACACTACATTATAATTACCCATCTCATGATGTGGGATTATATCAGGATGACGGTTTGATTATCTCCCATGGGTGTGGTAGTCGAGCATGAGATAAATTTAGAAAGCAGTGAATTTCTATTTTTAGTCATTTGGGACTAGGGATTACTGTTACTACGAATCTTTCTTTAGTTGATTATTTAGATGTGTCATTTGACCTAACTTCCTCTTACAAGCCATTTCACAAAATTAATGAAAAACTTACATGCATAAGCAGTCTGCCACCCCACCCCCACCCCCTGAATGTAATTAGGAACTTAATGGAGAATATTAGCAAAAGAGTGTCAACTCTCTCATCCTCTGAGGAAATTTTTGATAAGGCCACATCGATGATGATGATATATATGCATGTATGTATATATCTATATATATAAAAATGAGAATGTGTGTCTGTCTGTCTGTGTGAATCCCTAAAACTCGAGAACTACGCAACCAATTTCATTCAAATTTTACAGATGCCTTACTTAGGGTTCCAGTTGTGTTTTAGTCAAAAAAAATTTTAACTTCTTGCAGAGTTCGAGCCCACAGCAGCATAATATCTCCTCCACTATTTAAGTATTACGTGTCAAAAGTGAAACAAAAACACTCATGTCAAATACTTTCACTTTAAAAATGTAACTATTCTACTAACTGAAACAATCACATTTTGATACTGTAATGACAGATACTTTCAGAGAGAGAGAGAGAGATGTATATGTATACATATACATGTATATGTACACGTTATTCCACTAACTGAAACAATCACATTTCGATACTGTAATTACAGATACTTTCAGAGAGAGAGAAAGAGATGTATATGTATACATATACATGTATATGTACACGTATATGCATATATATATATAGATATAGATCTATATGCATACATGTATATGTATACATATGTGTAGATGTATATATATATATATAGATGTACATGTAATATGTACACATATATACATATATATACATGTATACAGATATCTATACATATATACACCCATCACACACAAACACATGCACACAAACACACACATTAGTCATTTGTTTTCTTATCCAAAACTACGTCAAAAGTACTGAACGGATCTTTATGAAATTTGGAAATTATATTCTATGTATAACGGCCATAACTCCCATGAAAATTCATATATTTTTGATGTTGATGAAATTTTAACCCGAACATAACAGATGGGCATTATTTGTAATTCAACGGTACAACAGTGTAAGACTACCCTTTCAGATATACTTACATTGTGATTTCTGCATTGTGGTGCATAAATTGTCAAGTAAATGAGACGCATCTTTGCCTCCACTGATTCACTTGCAAAGTGTTGAGTAAAATTATTTCGTTGCAGTCCTCCTTTGAGTCTTTTTATTATCACTGCGACACACATAGTCCCCAGTTGGTAACATTGATTTCAAGGCCCTCCTAGATGAGAGACTGGCATTCCACTTAATGTCTATGTTCCATGATGGCATGGATTGGAGAGTTATTAATGTAGAAATATGGTATCGTAGCTACTAACAGTTGAGGGTTGCGTAGTCTAGATGGCGTTTTTAGATTTCATTATTCTCTTTAACCCGGGCAAAGCCGGGTATTTCTGCTAGTATATATATATCATCATCATCATCATCATCGTTTAACGTCCGCTTTCCATGCTAGCATGGGTTGGACGACTTGACTGAGGACTGGTGAAACCGGATGGCAACACCAGGCTCCAATCTAAATTTGGCAGAGTTTCTACAGCTACATATGCTTATGTGTGCTTATGTTTACACACACATGCACATCCTGCACAGAAAATAAGCTCTCAGCCACACCTTACAATATGTTCAGATTAACAATAAAAATTTGAGCTTTCAATATAAAATAATTCGATATAAATATGCAGGTGTACATATTTTACTTTCATTTCTAATCGTTTGTTTGTCCACTGCTCTCCAAGTGGATTGTCTGAGAAATACCACACAAGGAAACCCTTTTTAATTAATTTCTCTTGTCTTTATATTGAGGCCTGAACAGGAAGGCAAGCCTGTAGCTGTCAGGGTAGAGTGACTGAGAAATACCATACAAGGAAGTTGCTATTTATAAACGTATGTGTTATATGTTAAGTATATATTCACGTGGCCATTTATTCATTGTCATGCATCTTTATATCTGCATTTCTATGTATATACCCCTCTTTACACACACACACACACACACACACACACTCTGGTAGGTTTCAGCCAGTGTTGGCCCAAGCTATGTCTAACTTAATAGCACCACTTGGTGAAGTCATTCAAATTAGGATCCGGATACCATGGCCCACTCAAGTAGGAAGTTATTGTTTGTGGACTCATATTTGGGTGTAGGGGGTTTATCCAGGATTTCTTGAAGGAGTTTGTTCAAAGTCTTGTTGGATTTTATGGGGTTTGTTTACAAAAACCTTCATTTACCTTATACAATGTTTAATGTCTTTTCACATTCATGTTGAATTATGCAGCAATCTTATGTTCTCTTCATAGAACACTTGTAATGTATGCAATCACCAGTTCTTTTGGTAGAGTAGATTCTTGCTATTCTTCTTTATGTCTCATCACAGACGTGTAGATTCTAACAAGTCGCTTCTTAAATTTCGTACCTCTCTTGTTCAATAGACACTGAGTTAAACTTGCAAAGCTGTTTATTTTCTCCTTTCAATTTTTAATGTTTATTTTAGTGGGTTACCAAACTATTAGTTTGGTCTCCCAGCTAAAATGGTAATGACAAATTTTTAAGTTTGCTTGACATGTTATAAGTGTGAAAGGGATTAAAATTTTGATACTCCATATCAAAGGTTCCAACAAGAATAGGCAGAAGATTAGAGTTTGAGGCAAGAAGACACTTTCGACCAATCAGAATTCTGTTTACATAATCAGTTTGATTAGTCACCTTCCTCTGTTGGTTGAGTAAAGTGTCATCCAAGCTGATGTTTATTGGTAATTAAACTTAATTTGCAACACATGTGCGAATTCTTCAGCTTTGATTTTGTTGATAAGAATTATCTACAACTTTTCTTGTAATCATGATTTCAGAAGACAGAAGTATGCTAAAGATCAGACATAATCTCCTATGGGCAAGAAATGTAAAATAAAGTTTATTATAAACAACACAAACACTTTGTAATTTAATAGCTTTTAATGAGATACCTGTTAAACAGAAATTATTTTTATTTAATGAAAATTTAATAAAATCTAATCATAAGTAAGTGAAATTATGCTAAATACAACTAAATTGAAAACCTTTTCCCCCTGGCCATATCGGCAATTCTGAAAACTTTTGGGTGCAAATTTTACACAAGTAGGAGCTTTTTTTAACAGTTTTTTCTTGAAAATCACCTGCGTAAATTACACAGGTATGCAAATTACATGGGTTTTTACAATATATATATATATATACACAGGTTCAAAAAAACAATAACAAAAAGACAACAAAGTGAGGATGTGATACGGATATAAAGTACAGGTGTGGCATTTTTCCTGTACACATTACATTTATTCTAGTGAGAAATAAATACTAGACTTGTTTTGAGAGAATTTCTTTTGCTTCTCGTGTTTATTATTTATTTTTGTTTTTACATTCAAGTGAAGTGAAATATATGTAAAAGCATTGGTCATTTTTTTAAAAGGAAAGCTATCACAGAATTGAAACAACTTTGTTGTATTTCAAACTGTATTATTCTCACTCTGCAGCAATATAGTTTTTCTTAATGTATGCAGTTAAAATATGTTTGGTTATTACATTAGGCAGTCAAGTGACTCCATATACAAGTGTTTGTATTACCTGATTGCTAATGTAAGAACCAGATCTTAGGGTTGCATTCCGATCAAGCTGAGTAACTGAAGCTAGAAACCAAACAAAGGGAAAATTCAATTCACATTGAAACATTAATTTGTTATTGCTGCTTCGTTTGTACATTTTGTTTTCTCTGTCTCCATCGTTATAATAATGACTTTTTTCCTCTTATGACAGTGAATTGGTAAAGTCACCATAGTGTTAGTATAGTAACTGGTCTTTACATTCTGAATTATATGTTGCCATGGTCAACTATGCCCTTCATCCTTAAGGAATGAATAAAATAAAGTAACAGACAATTACAGGGTCAATTTAATCAACTAATCCCTCTCCTATTATTGGTGCCTTGTGTCTAGATATATATATAAGTCTATGTAGTAGACATACAAATATAGCAAATTTAACTATTTCTCTGTTGATTGAAAAAATGGCAAACAGCCCTGAATTCAGATCTTCTTACAATACTTTCTATGGCTTCTTTTGAAAGGTCAATAGAGTGAATACTTATTGGTATATTATAGATGCAGGCATGGCTGTGTGGCTAAGAGATTCATTTCCCAATCATGCGATGACAGGTTCAGTGTCACTGTATAGGTAGAAGACACACTTGGACAAATGTGTGGTCTACTCTAGCCGCAGACTGACCAATGCTTTGTGAATGGATTTGGTTGACAGAAACTGAACGAAACCTGTCATATATGTACATGTGTGTTTTAACATGACGTGATTGTTGTAAATGAGTGTCTTGAAAATATTATCTGGAAACAAATGAGGATTAGTGACAGGAACCGTATCTAGCCACAGAAAATTTGTCTCAACAAATTCCATCTAACCATTACAAGCATGGGTTCGACATTGGTTTGCAGTTTGATACTAAGTCCTATCTGATTTTCAAGTAAGGTATCTTATTTCTCATGGCTCTAAAAGTACAAAGTACAGTGCCTCCTCCTCCCCTACTCCTATTTCCTCCACTTTCCTCACTCCCCCCCCCCCCAAAAACTGATTTTCACCATTGACCATTCACTGCATCACCTATATCCCCATATTCCTTCCATTTGTTACTCACCTTACACTCCTCCAAACCTACCTACACTTCTATCTCAATTCCCCTCCCATTCACCCTCTTGCATCTTGTGGTTATGTCTGCTATCCTCTCTCCCTTTCTAACTGGGTTAGCTATGTATCTCCTTTACAGCAAAACACCTCTTCATAGCCCTTCCAACATCTGGCATTAGCAACCTCCCTCAACTTGTTTTACAAGGTACCTGGTGACCTCACTAGTGCCAGCGATATGAAAAAATGGATAGGGTTAGGAAGTGCATCCACCCATAAAAGTTTTGCCAAAACAGATGCCGGAGCTTGACACAGTACTTCAGCCTGCTGGATCCAGTCAAACCATCCAACCCATATCAGCATGGAATACAGATGCTACATCATCACCATGTAGTAGTAGTAGTAGTAGTAGTAGGTGGCGGTGGTGGCATGCATGCATGCTAAATCATATTAATCACAACCATCATGTTAAATTTATTATTGTAAAAGAAATAATATTGATATTGTCCTGAAGTTGAGAGAATGGTTGAGATTTTAGTATATTAAAGTTTAATAGATTTAATCTCTGATTCCTTGGGCATTTCTATTTTGAGGATACCATATATTGTGATAATATCTGAACGGAAAATAAAGCGAGGGTAGAATAAAGAATCACTGTAGATTCATGGTAGAGAAATCTCTGTCTTCATTTAGACTGCCACAAGTTGATGGCTGGATTAATGAGGACACTTTATCATTAAATATAAAATAACTGAGAAAGAGATGGCCTATCTTTTCTGTTCTACTAGCATAACTACTGACCTTATGTCATTTGGTTATCACATAACAAACTGTACTGGTATGTAATCTTATCCTCCGTGTAGTTTTGTAGGTATATTTATTTAGACATGCTCATGCATGCAACAGGTATTATCTATCATATTTGTAGTCTGTGTTTAATGCTATCTGTATGTGTCTCAGTGAATGTGTGATAATGTGTTCTCTGGATTTTGTGATAAAAAAGCCCATATTTGCTACAAAGTTATGTCAGCTATGCAAGTATGTCCACAGGTATCCAGGGTATATAGGTCACTGGGTAAGAATTAGTTGGATATGCTTACTGATTACAAAAGCTTTCAAAATTAACAGGGGATATATCAAAGACATACTTTGAGTATCTATTGAGATGATGATGAGTGTTACTGTATACTCTTAATAAAGAAATCAAGATTTTTGTCTATAAAGTATGTAAACTTTGTTAAAGTAAGTTCATTTGTGTTGTTAATAACATTAAATGAAGAGTTTGGAATGTTACTGTCAGCCTTGGTTGCTATATGCAGCTCATGTTATTTATTCAATGTTATTCAACCATGACATAAAAGGATGTGTGTGTGTGTGTGTGTGTGCCACCATGCACATATGTTTTATGCATGTGTACTTTGTATGTGTTCATGGATGAGTCCATTTTGCCAAGGTTGTTGATGCATTTTAGACTAGAATCAATATAACTTTCAAATACACGTTCTTGTATGTATCGATAAATTCCATTTCTTTCTAAGCAAAATCTCATTGTTATAAATAAACTTGTGATTATTCTGTGTAGATGGCCAAATCAGACGATTCTATTATCCAGTTACACATCTTAGTGTTCAAATTTCTCTAGAATCAATAAAATAAGTCCCCATGACATGGAGTGGAAGGTCTGGAGTAATTATAGAAATGATTATATACTAACTTACCCTTCACAGACGGTCTATTTCTGTGAAATTATCATCTGGAAACGTTGACCAATTGGTTATCTGATTAATGAAATATTTGACTGATATGTTATTAATAGTTAAAATGGTTAAGACAGCTGCTTTCTAATCTCTTGCCTTCACTAGGTACTTCTTAAGCCTCAGCAACTTTATACAGTTAAGTAAGCTTCAAAAAAAAAGAACCTCAAAATGTTTCAGTTCTCTCTGCAACTTCTTGGCACACATTGCTGCATTTTATTGTGTGCAGTTGAAATTTAGGTGCACTACACTGTCTTAATTAATCACTTTGCTCTTTATTAATGCAACATTATTTCAACCAATTTGTCCGGCCTCTGTCTGCAATCAACAATACTTGTAAAATGTGATTAGAGTTGGGTTTCATGATAACAACATTGGAAATTATTCTTACTTACAAGGATTTGGTTTTTAGTTGTTAGCTGTTGAAAGCTAACCAGTAATATTATTTGGGCTGGCAGGAAGAACATGTTCCTTCTATTCTTTTCTTTTCTTTATTTAGATAGCTACATGTTTTTCGTTATTTCATTTCAGGTTTAATTCATGCTTTACTAATTTCAGATTTTCTGGAAAATAGGAGAGGAAAAGAAACATGTTGATCTGTTAGCATATCTTTTGTTTGATTTTCTTAGAATTGTTCTTTCTTTTTAATCTCAATTAGCTAATGAGTAAGCAAGATTAAATGATAGTAGTAATGATAAAAATAACGACAATGAGGACATGAAAAATCATTTTTTATTTTTCCATAGCTTCACAAAGGAGAAAGAGGAAATAAACCTTTGTTATTCTCTTAAACACACAATTCATATTGAAGTGGGAATAATCCTAGTTGAGATTTGCAATCAGATTGCAGACTTGGATTATCAAAATCTTGCTGCTGTTATATGGCAGTGCTCAGAATTCACAATATGGTAGCAGCAAAACTGAAAATTGTGACTGACTGAAATGGCTAAATGTCAAATCTATTCCAAAATGTCCATCGAAGCTGAGTTGCTGACGTGGTTTTTCAAGGAAATTGCCACTACACCATTGTTCCTTTTACAGCAATAATGTAAATATTTTGTTTTTTTTAGTTGATCCTTCTTGATTTGACAAAAAATACTTTTATTAACAAATTGTTTTGTAATATAATACCATATGTGCAGTGGCCTATAACCTGAAACCCTGCAGCTGGGATTGTAGCTCAATAAACACCACTGACACTTAGCCACTACATTTCCCAATAATTAAAATAATTATATTTTATGAAACCAATCTAATTGGGGATGAAAAGTAGAAATCCTAGAAACTAGAGCCAGTTCACTGAGAACTAACTTTCATACTATGGCTTCTAGTGCAACAACAACTATAATAATAATTAATTAATTAATAATAATCTTTTTTACAAGTTCAACTGCCAGTGTTTGCTGAATATTTCTGTTAAAGTTTATTACTAAACCAATTAACTGTTCTCGTTAATTGCTTTGAATACATTTTGTTGATGGTTTGTTTTGTCTCTCCCACTTTTCTTTATCATCATCATCACCATCATCATTTAACGTCCATTTTCCACATTGGCATGGATTGGACGGTTTGACTGAAAACAGCTAAGCCAGGGAGCTGCACCAGGTTCGAATCTGATTTGGCATAGTTTCTATGGATGGATGCCCTTCCTAACACCAACCGCTTCAAGAGTGTAGTGTGTGCTTTTTACATGCCATTTATGTGACGCCGGCATCAGCCACAACGACAATCTCACTTGGTTTGAGAGGTCTTCTCAAGCATTGTATATCGCCAAAAGTCTTGGTCATCTGTCACTGCCTCTGTGAGACCCAATGCTCGAATGGTGCTTTTTATGTGCCACCAGCATGGGTACCAGTCAGACTGCACTAGCATCGGCCACAACTACGATTTCATCTTGTCATGTTGAGAAATTAAAAATAGAAATATCATTGAGAATTATTTTGAGGAATGAGCAACTCAATAACAGATCAATTGTTACCACCACACAGATGGAAGCGGAATCCTTTTTTGTGTGTTTTTTTTTTTTTTGTTTTTTTTTTACTGTATCAGTTGATATTTATAACTTATGTATGCTTCTTAATCTGGCCACAACTTCTGGGCTGCAACTCATTCCCACTCTGTAGGGTCTATCCTTGCTTGGGTGAGTTGGCATTTCAGTCGATCTTTGAAACTGTTCCTCTGCAAGTTCCTATTGTAGCTCAGGCTGGTCAATACCCCATCAGTGAAATTTGGTATATGCAAGCCTGTTGTGTATGTGTGTGTGTGTGTATATACATACATACACATATGCTTACCTAATTATAATGTTATGTTATTGAATCCAATGCACCCTAATTTCCCACCCCATTTCCAGTACTTCTCCAAATAATTTGTTTTCCTGATTCATAAGATTGATGTTTCTTGCCTTATCTTACCACCACCTCTGTCTGTCTGTCTGTCTCTCTCTTTCTTTCTTTCCACCACCACTCACCCCACTCTTGTCTCCATCCCTTCCCCTTACCCAATGTCTGCAATGTCTCTGGTACCAAATAAAACCAAAAAAACCTGAATGTTTGTCTTTTTACAGGCAGATGCAATACAATTGCTCTTGTTCAGCATTAATTCCCTGAAGGTAGTAGTATGATATGGATATAAAATATACAGCAAACAACTACCACACATAACAAGTGGTTTCATTTAACCTTTCAGCCTTAATCTCCCACCCACTAGGCATCCTCCTACTCTTGTGTCATGGTTGTTGTTTATGTATTACACACTTTTTTTAACTTCCAAGCCATTGATTTGTTGTGCTTTAAACTAAAAGAAAAGAAAAAAAAACACCAAAAAAATAATAATAATAATAAATAAATAAACAAATAAATGCAGCTACAATTTTTAGAGCCTTTTTGTTGCTGACTGTTTGCTGTTAACATTTATGCTTTGTAGAGGACTTGTTGTTTGTTCTTGTTTTACACTGTGTGTGTGTGTCATCTAACACACACACACACACACACACACACACACAATCATTGTTTACATCAATTACACACCTATTCTCCCCCTTTACATTCTATTCTTGTAGCACAGAGTGTAGATGCAATGTGACATCATTTGCCCTGCCACACACATATGTACACACACACACACATCATAAACTACAGCTACACTCTGGTTACCTTTCAGCAAATTGTTCCTGCACCATAGATGGTTATCACTTGGTTCCCCTTCTCATGTGAAACAGGTTCCCAGCAATTCTTGTTGCACTGAAGGTGGATCCCCCACTCCCCTTCTATATATATATATATATATATATAAACAAATAATAAATGAGTATATGCATATATACATACAGGTATGTGCATACCTACGTCTACCTGTATATATAGGTGCATATCTGGGTACAGGACATTGCAAACAAAACGTAGACAAGAAAATAATAATCACCAGAGTACAGAAAACACACAAGCCACATAGAGAACATTTTCCTTCATCAGCTACCCCCGTTTTAACACCGGCGTTTCGAAGAGTTATGCACAGACATTAAAGATCCTTTACTCAAATCCCAATACTAACAACAATTGATGGATCTCTTTCTCCAATCTGCACTACTTGTCATTATTTCTTCATTATCCTGGCACTGACTTACAGCCATCAGATGCAAATGAATTACTGGCTCCAGCACTCTCATGTTTAAACATCATTTTTTTCAGAATTTTTATTCAATCTCTGTCTTCCTAATGAATCAATCACTGTTTTTGTTAGGCTGAGCTCACTAATGTAGCTAGAGTGTGTGCTGCCCAGAGCCACCCTTCCATTTTGCTGCCCCCCAAGCCCCACAAAAAACACATTGTCTACAGCAGACCCAAAAGTGCCACCCAGGATGGACCACCCCTCCTGCCCTTCCCTAGCTACGCCAGTGGCTGAGCTGCAATCTTGACTGGATGCTAACTAAATTTCGTTTTGTAATCATCAGTCTGCTCTTGTAGTTTGCAGTAGCTGTCAGCAGTAAGCTGATGTTAGCTAAAGAATATCTGAACATGAAGAAACTCTCATAGTTGGTTCAGTTGCCAGTTCACAATAGAACCTCAGTGCTGTTGCCCAGTCTGCAGCAACACTTGTCGTCTATATAAGCCACAAGGGACTTGTGGCTAAGCAATACCAGCAGCTTAATGTAGTAGCCAGTGCTTTCCTTATGTATCAAAATGGAAATCATGCTTTTAAGTTCTACAACTTGGAACACATTGTCCCTCATTTAAGTTAAACATATAGAATTTTGGCTAAGTATTTCACCTGATTTGTTGTCTGTGCCATGGGCTTCTACTATTAAAACTTTCAAGTGATTAACCATAAACTAAACTGATTAGTATTTACCAATAGTCTACTGCTCAGTTTGGTTCGTGTGTGTGTGTGTGTGTGTAGATAGCTTTACCTTTCATCTCATTGATTTGTGAAACACTGGTATATATCTACGTAATAAAGTAGATTAGGTTAATCATGCTCCCACATACTGTAAAATCAAATTTAGCCAAAAAATAGAAGGAAGAAAAAAACACAAAACCCCATAAATGTTTTTTGTAATCTCTGAGTTAGCATGTCTCTCAGTGTGTCCTTTTAAACACACTTCATGGAGGTGGGTGGGTTACAAACTTTTTTAATTGGTATGTATGCATATGTGTGCATATATATATATATATATGTGTGCATATATACATATGTATGTATGCATGTGTGTGCATATATATGTGTGTATATACACATGTGCACATACATCACAAACACACACACACATTTTTGAACATATCTTTAAACTCACTAATACAGAGGATAGTTTGGGAAAGCAACATGTTATTCTAATATCCTTATTACTCACTCAGAACCCAATATTTAAGTTTCAGCTAAACTGGATGTGCATCTTGATACTCAGGACCATACATTTATGGCAATACCACTAAACTATTGAGTGACCAGCATCTAAACCTGCATAGATGTTAGTCAATTTGGCCAGTACTAATCTTTAATATTTTCCACACACCCAGCATGGCAGTTAGAAGCACCCATGTTTGCACCCATTTAAAATCAAGTTGTGAACTAATTTCAGTGTGAAAATACTTTTAGAAATTGAAACCCATTTCTTAACTCAATTTTGAATAATAATATGATGATGATGATTTATAATGATTTCATAAATTTGCATGAAGTCAAAGATTTACAGAAAATATAAAATGGGAATTTTCAGCATTAATTGCCATTCCCGAGTACAGTAGCCAAATTGTGGAGTGTGAAATGGCACTGATTGTGGTTGCTAACTTTGCTCATCAGCAACTTTTTGTCACACCACCAATAATTGTTTATTAGTTGCACTGTCTCCTCAAAGATTGGATTTTGAGATTCACTCTTAATTCCCTCTCTGCCTTCTTCAGTCAACTGGAGTTTGCTCTGTACAATGAAAAGAGCTGCTGGAGTTGAGATTCTGCCAGAATATAAAATAGATATTGCTTAGTTGTCAACCAAACCAACTATACCAATAAGAGAAATGGTTTCATCATCTTTTTGTTTTCTTTTTTTCTTTAACCCTTTTGTGATTGATATTGTATTTTTCCATACATAACCAATGAAATGTTATTTTGTTGTCCACAAGGCCAAAGCCTTCCTGAAGGTAGGTAAAGTTGCTAGCTCGGCATGTGACTTCCTGCCTGCCTGCTGCAGATTACAAGAGAGCATTGCATAATATAATTTCCTAAAGACATGTGGCTAAATGGTTAAATTTGTTGATCTAAACATCACAGCTGGACCCTCCAGTATAAGTCTCTGCTCACTTTAATGTGACTTTACTAAACATTAGAAATATCAAATACATATCCCCTATTTATATTTCAGTAGTTAACATTTGGAAATGCATCCAAAGGTGAAAATATATACTGTAGCTGTCTCTTCAGCTGTTTTACTTAGTTCAGACACACCATTCTGGAAAACAGCTATCACTATTCTATCTTCTCTTGTTCAGGATAGATATAAATAAGGGACACTTAACCTTGGTGTAAGATACTTGTTTCCGATAATTATGTGGTGGTGGGAGTCAATTTATTTTAAGTTAATGTATTTTACATAAATTCAGCAGAAATTCTTAAATTAGGTGTTCAATAATTGTGCTAACATTTAACATAAAATCTTCCACTAAAGATAAAAATCAGGAAATTGTACTTTGTCAATACTCAGAGTTATTATGAATAACACTGAAAAGTAATGAATAATAAGTTGAATAGAAAGGATAAAGTTTTTGTACTTGTGTTCTATTTAGAAGATGTGGATTCAATTTCAACTTTTGTATCACATTAATCTTACCTTTTTTTGTATTTGAATGCTTGAGCATAGTGATAGCATAGTCCCATAATGCATTTGGTCATAGGAAGACACCGAAGGTTTTCTTATAGAGTAAATTTAACTTGGAAGTGGGGTCATCTCTTTGCAAGTTAATGAAACACTTTTGTGTTTTGGTTGCACTGAAAGAAGGGACTGTTTGCTTCACCTTCACAGGCCCTCCAAGACAGTGGACCTAATTTGGATATAATATGCATGTCAAAAAGAGGAGAGACAAACAAGTAGGGTTGCCTGAATGGCGGTGGAATGAAATCAACCAGCTGTGAGAAGCAAAGGCCATGATAGTGGTTGTATAAAAGCAGAGAGAAAAGTCAGCAAGAAGGTTTTATGGAGCAGAGGCTGAAGTGTGTTGTCAGGTTAATAACACTGCCACTATTTAGTGGTGAATTATTCCTGTTGTGTGGTACCTCTTTATAGTTCTGTGACTAGATATATGCTAGAGTAGCCAGAGAGTTAAGTGTACCAGTGACAGCTTTTAAAACAGCCAGTCATGAAACACCTTATCAACTCAGCCACTAACCCATGAGTAGCTCCACTCACATATATTCTCTCTCTGCCTCAAGAAATATTTACATAATGTAAATGTGTGTGTGTGTGCGCGCATGACAAGTATGTGGTCATAAGTTTTTAAGCAAGTACAGTTTATTACAATTTCAACTGATTTATATTATTATTGCCATTGAAGAGGCCATGAATGCCATTTGATTATTTTCCAATTGTTTCCCACCAACAGGATTAATGTTGGGTGCTTCTCATTGGGGGTGGGGTTACCAACTGAGATGATCTCTTCTACTTGTGTGTGAATTGCTGTTTGATAGCTAAAAGAATCAATATTTGACTGATGTTGCATTGATCTCTTCTCACTGGCCACTTTTCTTTGACTCTCTTATAATCTATAATCATCTTAAATGATTCTTCTCTTCGTCTTTTTCATTTTGTCCCACAGTTGCTCCCTTTCTTTTCTTCTATTTTAGATTTTCTTTTAATCAGAAATGTTGTCCACATATATATTGGAACAGTGGATCTTGAAGCACATAACACTGTAAATACTGGGTTAAAGCAAATCTTTGGATAGAGAAAATAAAAGGCTACATGTGATAGAACATCTGTTTACAGGTGATGTGAGTTTGCATACTACTGGCAGCCGTTAACTTTTTCAATTTAAAGGGTTTTCTTAACCCAATATTTCCATGCTATTATTTATAGCTTTATGTGCTTCCAGATCCACTGTTCCAAAAAAGAATTATTTCATGCTCTCTTAAAGTTAATAAATTCTTATGATGTCAACAATATGTATTTTAGTATTTACTCTAGCATACACTGCTAAAATGAAAGTTGATCCCTAATTAGCCAAGTCTTCCTACAGTTTCTAATTCTTTCTTTGAAGCTGTTTCTTCTAAGTAAAGGCAATTTTATCTATTTTTTATTCCACCTGTTTCTTTGCCATTGTGACACTGCTGGAAGATGGAGGTCAGTGAATGTAAATTTTAGTTTTCCTGTACAAGTCATCCAAATTATTTTAGTAGACATCTTTTAACTTCAGGTTAGCTATGACTGAGCACACCCGCAATGATCATTTATATTTTTGTGTATCTATGGCTCATTTTCTGGGTGCCCTTTTCAGCTGGTAGGGTATCCATTGAGAGAAAATCAGCTGCTATTCTTAGCAAAGCAAACAACTGTATAAAGGTTCCCTTGTTGGTGCAGTTTCACACTTGTTATTCCTGATGTGTTGTTGTATAATTTGTAAAGAACTCAATTGGCCAAGCAACACCATCAAAGTTCATTTTTAAGTTCAAAACCACTTTTATTGATTTTTACTTTCAACATTATTTTTCTATTAATGTGTAAAGTTGATCAAATAAGTATTAACAATATTGTACAGATAACTCTCATCCTCTGGCTACTTTAGTATGTTCTTAGGATGCTGAAGATTAAAGTTAATATCCTCTATGGCACTGGTCAGTAAACCTTCATAATCTGTTTCATAAATGTTCAAGAATTCAAGAGTTTAAAGGGAAAAATTCGACTCTAGGGGAGGGAACAGTCAATTAGGTCAACCCTAGTAGTTGGTTTGTACTTGTTTTATCAACCCTGGAAGGATAAAGGGCAATCAACCGTAGTGGGATTTGAACTCAGAACAAAGTGGAATAATTAATTACCACAAGGCATTTTGTCCTTTATTGTAATGATTCTGCCAGCACATGGCCCTAATAATAATAATAATAATAATGATGATGATTGTGTGAAATATTCTCTCCAATGCTCTTTTCTATGTCTGTTTTTAAAATAAAAATTAAAACAAAAAACACACCAAAAATGCTTTGCATTCTTTTGCTTGAGAATGAAATATTTGATTTTAATTGCTTCCAAATTTGCTGCATTGTTTCCGTTTCCTTCTGAATGTTTCATAATTCTTTTAAACTTGACTGCATCTTGGTGCAATTGAAGTGGTTTTTACTTTCTTTTTATCAACATATTTACTGTTTTCTTTATTTTTATATATTTTGGAAATTTTTGTTAAACCTTCTTTTGATTTTTGTTATTTATTTTTCATTCTCCTACCATTTCCTTTTTTTTTTCTTTCTTTTTTTCTTTTTCTGTTTCTCAACACAGAAAGTGATGAAGTAAAGCACCAGATTAAAATTCTAACATTATTCGTTTAGATCATTGGGTTCTGGGTTCAATTCTATGTGGGTTGCTGTGACCAGTCACTCATCATCTGAGATTGACAGGCATATACTAGAAGACAATGCCTGTCTTCTACAAATTTATGGTTTTGTTCCAATGTAAAAATAAATCTGTATTGCCATATAAAAGAGTAGATTTATCATAAACAACAATAAAGAAGATTCAATGCTTTCTGATTTTATTCTTGAAACCTCGTTATTCTTAGTTCAATCCTTGTCAGGAGTTGACTTTGCCTTTCATCACTTCGGTTTGATAAAATAAGTTCCAGTTATTTACTGCGATTGGTTCAACTAATTGGACTCCAATCCTTTTTATGGTTGGCTGCAAATCTAATCACAAGAATTATTGTTTTATACATGACTTAGAAAATTATTTATGTATTTATAAAAGGAGTCAATTTTTAAGAGAAGATTTAATTTGTTTAAATTAAAACTCAAGCGTGCATGAATGCACATGCACACATACACACTAGAATGAGGTATACATCATCATCATCATCGTTTAATGTCCGCTTTCCATGCTAGCATGGGTTGGACGATTTCACTGAGGACTGGTGAACCAGATGGCTGCACCAGGCTCCAAACTGATCTGGCAAAGTTTCTACAGCTGGATGCCCTTCCTAACACCAACCACTCTGAGAGTGTAGTGGGTGCTTTTATGTGCCACCGGCATGAGGGCCAGTCATGTGGGACTGGCAATGGCCATGCTCAAGTGGTGTTTTTTTACGTGCCACCTGCACGGGAGCCAGTCCAGCGGCACTGGCAACATTAACAAAAATGTGCTTTATTTATGTTTATGCTAATTTTCTTATATATTTGTTTTACAACCCCTTCAAGTTTGTTTTCCTTTTGGTTTCTTTTTATTTTCACTTCTCTAATTTCTTATTTTGATCTCATTATTTTGTTCTTTTAAATTTTGTCAAAATTGAAAGAATGGAGTTGCATTTCTGTCTGTGTGTGTGTGCACGCACGTGCGCAAATTTATTATGAACAACACAGTGTGAAGCAGAAGCATGAAATGAATTCAAATATTATAAAGCCATTAGCTGTGATAAAGAATTGTATAAGGCTGTCAACTCATTCTATACATTTAATATGCAGAAAAAAATTATGGGGATCTCACCTGCATTTACTCCTGAAATGGTTGTGCATCAAAGTTGGGTGTGTAATAGAATAACTACAAGTAATTTTTGTTTTTTCTTAATTACAAAGTTGCAATACATTAGAATTCGAGCAAGACTGACAGTTGTCTTCTGCAAGCATTGTTTTTGTTGACCTAGTTGGTTTCTGTGTAGATTTAGAACTTGGAAGCTTGTGCAAGGGCATCTGGAATGGATAAAGGAATTTGAGAGGAATATTTTCCCACTAGCATCAGTATTGTTGCACTTTCTAATTTGTTTAGAATGATGCCAACTGCCACAGCTTCTGTAGTGTCTGACACCATTCTAGTAGTGTCATGCACATTTGCTAATATAACAGGATACCTATCAACACTTCCAGTTCCTGCAATAGTAGCCCAAGAATCACTACATAGAGACACAATGAAAGAGGACGCTTTTATTCAACCATTCAAACTGACCCTGATAGGTAACTATTTAGACTGACCACTAAGCAATTCCATCAGAAAACACAGCATAACTGGCTGCATTGTTGTGATGGTCAACCTTATCAAAAGCTTTCAGTTAATTTGAATTGTTTCGAGCCCCTCTGAAGCCAGGATTTTTGATAATAGTGACCATGCTATTTCCCATCTATGGCATTAGACTTCTCAGTTCATCTACGTCATACTTTTACACTGGAGCTCAACCCAACCCACCAGTGTTGCCACACACACCTACATTTCAATTAAATTACTTGACACACGCACACGCCCACCTACATTTCAATTAAATCACTTGACTCATATTACATTCATGCACAGAAGTGTGCATACAGCATGCCCCCCCCCCCTCTCTCTCTCATTCATTCATTCATTCATTCGTATATATATATTCCTCAGCCCAGTTAAAATTCTGTTTTGCTTGTGATGGCTTTGGAATTTACAGGTTTTTTTTTTTTGTTTTTTGGTTTTTTTCATGAAGATCTTTATTTTTGTCATATCTATTTGTTTTGAAGTAGGGCGCAGCAGTTGTGACTAAAAAAAAAAGGTTTGTGTGCTAAGAGGGATAGTTCTGGTGGTCATAGCAGCAATTTTAGTAAATGTTGGGGCAATGCTCATGGTTGTGGTATTGGCAGAGGAAGAAATGTGTGTGGGTGGGTAGTATATTGTCTCCCCACAAATCACAACCCTGTCTACATTATCTTAATCATCATTATTTCTATCCTGTCACTTACATCACAAGTTATAGTATTGCTGTCATGGCTACTTGTGACCACCACTCCTACACTAATACAACATCTACCATTCCAATCTCCCTATCATTAATAGTATCCTCTTCATTCTGTTTTTTTACCTCTCTGCTGCTCCCATATCCCTGTAACTATCAATTGACTACCAGTGGGATTCTGCAGTTTCCCATCTTAGTTGTGACTTAATTTCCCTGCAAATATATATTAACAATTTGAAGAAGCAAATGGTCTGATCTCAGTTAAAGCAACTAGACAATGTCTCACTAACATCATGGCTCATTGTTCACTGTTGGAGTCAAAATAGAATCAATCCCTTCTGTTTCATCTGCACTGAACCTACACTGAAATTAGTTTAGTGTTAGATAGCAGTAATAACACCAATTATTGATTTTATGAACACACTCGTCAGTTTTCAGAAAGGATAGGACAAAATGTTCTCTTAAAACATTGGTTCACTTAAAGCTAAAAAATATAATTGCATTCACATTCATTCTCTAAAATTATTTTTCAGTCTACATTAAAGTGTGTATGTAGTTTTAATTTAATATTCTGTTCAAGATATTAACCTAAAATCCCCACAGATTTATTTGTTATTGTCAAATAAATTAATTTATGTGTAAATGAATAAAACTGAAATTGTGATTTATTTCTAAACTGTGCGTTTGAAATTGCATTCTTTAACCCTTCAGCATTTGAACCAGTCAAATCGGACTCAAATATTCTGCTTGTTTCATGTTAAAACCAGCCAGATCTGGCCCCTCACACATACCCTACAATATCATTCTAAAAATAAACAATTGCATCATTGAGATCTTGAAGCTATGAGATAATGCATGATTAATTCAAAACAATGTGAATAGATAAGCATTACATTTGACAAAATAATCTTAGTTAGACTTAACCTTTTATTGGCTCTCAAATCAGCTTTCGATAACCATATCTCTTGTGTGTCACTGAAAATTTTATGAACACATAATGCTCAGGGATGAAGTTATTTCAAGTAATGTCTAACTTAAGTTGTCATATTTTGATTTAATGTTTCAACAATAATTAACTTCAAACTCTCTGGAAAAGAATTAACCTTGAAGACTTATTGTAAATCAAAGTAAATTAATGGTATCCATATGAATACCAAGATAGAAAACTAAAATAGCAACCTGAAATTTTTTAGCCCTGGTCATTAGTTATTGCTGAGAATGAAAAGTGGGATATGTACTAGATTGGTGAGATGAATCTGCAAGTGGTCAAGGGTAGAGGTTTTGAACATATGTACTTGATTTTGGAAAGAAGGGAAATCATACTCCGACAGTGTAATCAATTAGTAACACAGTTGCCTGGCAAGCAACAGGTTTTAAGTTCAAGTCCCATCTTTTAGTTAGATACTCTTTTTCTTATCTCAAACTTATGACTACTTGCATGCGTGTATATGTGTATATATATAAATTCCGTTTGGATTTTGCTTTACTAAGCCTATCCATGCGTATCGGGTACTATTATAAAACAGAAATGGATTACTGTGCTGATGGACGGTCAACATTTATAGAGTTTATATATTCACAAGGAGAACGGAGTGAGAAATTCGTTTTATGATGTCATTCTACAATTAGTTTCATCGACATTTTATCAGAAGATTATTGTTCCACTAGTATTATATAATATGCAAAAGAACGCATAGTATCAGTGTTATTGTACCAATAATAGAAAATATCGACTCCTCAGGTTTATGTTTGAAATTGATTTGCTTTTTCTGTCTGTCTCTCTCTCTATATATATATATCTATATATGTATGTATATATAGATATATATGTATGTATATATAGATATATATGTATGTATGTATATGTATTGTCACCGTCATCATTCTACGTCCGCTTTTCATGCTGGTAAGGGGTCGACAGTTTGACTGAGGACTGGCAAGCCAGTCGGCTGCACCAGGCTCCAATCTGATCTGGTAAGGTTTCTACAGCTGGATGTCCTTCTTAACGCCAATTACTCCAAGAGTGTAGTGGGTGCTTTTTATGTTCCACTGGCACAAGAGCCAGTTAGGGGGCCCTGGCAACAACAATGCTCAAATGGTGCTGCCAGTACAGGAGCCAGTCAGGCGGCATTGGTATCAACCATGACAATGACTTCACTTGCCTCAACAAGTCTTCTCAAGCACAGTTTATTGCCCAATGATTGAAGGCTACTCTTAAATAGGCTGGTTATGCTGCATTGGCATAGGCCATGGTTACAGTCTCACCTGGCTTGCCAGGTCTTCTCAAGCACAGCATATCTCCAAAGATCTCGGTCACTCATCATCATTTCAATGAGGCTCAACATTCGAAGGTCGTGCTTCACCACCTCATCCCATGTCTTCTTGGGTCTACCTCTTCCACAGGTTCCCTCCACTGTTAGGGTGTGACACTTCTTTACACAGCTATCCTCATGCATACGTAACTCAGGACCATACCAGCGCTGTCATCTCTCTTGCACACCACATCTCATGCTTCTTATGTCCAACTTTTCTCTCAGGGTGCTTACACTCTGTTGTGTATGCACACATTATTTCTCTTCATGATAAAAGCTGTCTGTGGGTGACATGACAAATAGAATCCACAACTTAAAAAACCACTGAGTACAATAGAACAAGTCTGATTAAGATATCTTATCAGTTGTCTTTGTAATAAATTTTTTAGATTGTGAAAAGACTTTATGGACACCCTGTGTGTGTGTGTATATATATATATATATATATATATGACAGGAATCGGATGTAGTGGGCATGAAAGGAGACTGCAGATCATGTGATGTATATGGATATGACAGCTGTATAAAGAAGTACCAATCGTCTTATCATTAATTACCCCGCATATCATTAATTACCCGTCCACAGTTGCTACTGCTACCCAGCCAATCTTCTCCCTTTTCACCCCTCCAGGGCCCACCTGCCATCTTTATTTCTCTTTTCAGCTCTATGCTAATCGCTTCCACCTACTCTGTGTAGTCATGTCTCTCCTTAACAGCAACAAACCTG